>NW_027118166.1:0-46404 GCF_038497915.1 Lipomyces doorenjongii | reverse complement strand
ATATCGAATTTTATTCGAATGCCTTTGAAAGAGTCGAATATCGAATACGAATATTGGGAAAACCTGCCGATATTCGTATTCGAAACAGCCCTACATATCTATATAAGTAGTACATGGCACAGGCGGAAATTTGCGGCAAACGTGAGTTGTATTGGCTATTCAATTAACATTAGGCTATGTCCGAACATGCGCCGGACAAGTTCTTCTTTGCACTGCCATTTGCGCCACTTTAGGCGGTACCAAGTGGCTGGTATTCTCAAATATCATTGGGGAGCCGGCCTTTCACGGCGGTGCAAACGTGGCGGTGCACGTCGACGAATGGGACGGCCGCTCACTTAGTTCTGGCTCGATCCTCTCCCGCGATCGTTTTCTTTTTGTCTTGCAGACTCGCTCATAGAGTAGATTCATCTTGTGTTTCTTTTGCTAAGCATATTATCCTTCACTATGGTCTTCCTTGCTCGTAACGTTTTCGCTCAGGTGCAGCGCCGAGCGTTCTCGTCAACTGCTGCTAATGTAAGTCTGCTTTCCATATATCGAGATCGGAGTAGTATGGCAGAATTCCGCGACTGCTGGCTACGGGCAAAAGCCGATGATTCTATGCGGTGGACAATATAGGTTCTATACATTGTTTATTTTTCGGCTGCATTGGACCGTAGTGGTTGAGTTACATCTGCTATGGTGTTCGTGGTGAACATGGACTAATCAAATATCGATCGTAGGCTTACAAGGTTGCTGTTCTCGGTGCTGCAGGTAAGTTTGGTCTAGATGTCCACTAATTTGCAGTTGAGAATGTGTATCTGACGGATATGCTCTCAATTGCCATTGTTGGTACAACGAGATCGCTGACGCATGACAGGTGGTATTGGCCAGCCTCTGTCGCTTCTCTTGAAGCTTAACGATAAAGTCACTGACCTCTCTCTCTACGATCTCCGTGGAGCTCCCGGTGTTGCGGCTGACGTTTCCCACGTCCCCACCAACTCGACCGTCAAAGGTTACCTTCCCGATAACGGTGGTCTTGAGAAGGCCCTCACTGGTGCCGAGGTTATTTTGATCCCCGCCGGTGTCCCCCGTAAGCCCGGTATGACCCGCGACGATCTCTTCAACACCAACGCTTCAATTGTCCGCGATCTCGCCAAGGCCGCTGCTGAATATGCTCCTAAGGCCTTCATCCTCGTCATTGCCAACCCCGTCAACTCGACGGTCCCCATTGTTGCTGAGGTCTATAAGTCCAAGGGTGTTTACGACCCCAAGCGCCTTTTCGGTGTCACCACCCTCGACGTTCTCCGTGCGTCCCGCTTCATCTCCGAGGTCAAAGGTACGGACCCGAATGATGAGCCTGTTACCGTCGTCGGCGGCCACTCAGGCGTGACCATCGTCCCTCTTCTTTCGCAGTCTAATCACCCCAACATTGAGGGTGAAACCCTTGACGCGCTCGTCCATCGCATCCAGTTCGGCGGTGATGAGGTAGTTAAGGCTAAGGACGGAGCTGGCTCGGCTACTCTCTCCATGGCTCAGGCCGCCGCCCGCTTCGCCAATTCTCTCCTGTCCTCGATCTCAGGCACCACCGTCACTGAGCCCACTTTCGTCGACTCTCCGCTCTTCAAGGACGAAGGCATCGAGTTCTTCTCATCGCAGGTCACCCTTGGCCCGTCTGGTGCTGAAGAGATCCACCCGCTGGGCAAGCTCAACGAGTACGAGGAGAAGCTCATCGATGCTGCCAAGGTTGATCTGAAGAAGAACATCGCCAAGGGCGTCAAGTTCGTTGCGGAGAACCCTTAAATGCTAGATTTAAGTTTAACGACGTACATGAGCTGGTAGACTGGAATTGTTGTAAAACATATGATACATATAGCTATAATAATGAGTTTTGTTTTATGTGTGTCCTTTGGCAGTATAAAATTTCACTTTTATCATAACATCAGAGTTTGTCAATTGCATGACCTGGAACGCGAAGGTGCGAACCCAAAATATGATATTTCACTGTACAGATTACTCTTTTTCCCATTTTGCGCGTAACTCCTCCGCGTACTGCTTTGCTGACGTTGATAAGCATAACGCGCCGTCAACGGACTTGAGCGGTAAAATAGATGCAATCATCTCTCCTTCCGCTTCATCCTTGACGAACTTTTCAGGACCGCCTTGTTCTCGAACGACGTCTGCACACATTGCGAGGGCCGCGACTCCAAGGTACCCGTGCATGAGATCCGGGTGAGCGCCCGCGACTTTAGAAAAGCCGCCTATCATTGTGTTTTGTGTCTGTGCGAGGAGAAACATAACGTTTGACCGAATATCGGATAACCTTAGTGATCCGGTGATTGACGGTGGCGAGGAAGTGCCTGGGACGTCTAGCATTTCGAGAGTCGCGCCCGACCAGAAGCAGTGGCATGTATCCGCCGGCTTGTTGATGCGGCCTGTGAACCCTGCTGGTACATCCGTCGTTGCGCCTCGCAAGGACATATCTGACGAACTCACGCTGGTCACTTCTGAATCGCTCTCGTCTTCGAAGTCTGATTCGGGATCAACTTCTGCATACACTTGGTGCATTAACGACCATCTGACCAGGGCATCAACAACCAAGTCCCCCAGTACATTCCTAACTTTGCCTTGCGATAACAAAGATATCGTTCCAACACCACAATAACCCCCTCCGGCATGTCCCTCCGCGTATGGGCCCATGGATATCCCACCTTCGTACGAGACACACGATGTGATGTACCCCAACACGCGGTGAATGTCGATGTCCTCCACAACGTTTTTGCGCGCAAGGATATCCCCGCCGATCAACCACCGCGCAGCAGCGGCACAGTACCCAAAGCGTAAATCCCGCTCGCCGAATTTTTTTTCGAGGTTGTCGGAAAAAGCATTGCTCTTTGACCGTAGCACACCGGCCGCGAAACTGCCGTCGGCACGCTGGCATTTGCGGAGCCAGCGCATCATGCCGACTCGATCAAGCCGTGAGAAATCGTCGCGTAGGATTATGAGTATACATAGCGCGAAATAAGTTCCCGCGGTATGTCCAACGTCGTAATCCAATTTGTCACCGTGCGAGTTTGGTAACGAATAGGCATAATGAGGGACAGCTGTGGCTGGGGAACATCTGAATGCATCACGAGTGGGTAGCAGACATGTAGAATATACCCAATCTTTCCAATGTTCCATTTCATCTTTTGTAATTTTCGATTTCGACGAGCATTGTTGGTTGCCGATCGGGAGGTAGCCTAATATTTCCAGGGCGGACACGCAGAAGAATATGAGCGCGAGTCTAGTAGTGTCTGTTTGTGTGTAGTGGTACGGTAGCAGACGGAGGGAGTGCTGGAAATACGAGGCATGGCGATCCAACGCGAACATTGCACTGATGAGGATTGCTAGGAGATTTTCGTGGCAGGAGTGGTATCTCGATCAAGGCGTCCAGATGGCTACAGCCTGTAGGATATTATCTGATACGTAGACGAAACGCAGATCTCAAGAGAACCTGTAGTGGTTCTCAAGCAATAAAATTTCCAAATCTTATTGGGTCGGCCATCTTTCAGTGCACATATACTCAACCGCTGGGTTGGCTGCCGAATTAACTACAGGATCGTCATAAATTACAATTGATATGGCGTCACGTGATCAACTACAACTACATTCAGTACCTAGCCTTCATAACAACGCATGCCTACGGTGTCTAGTATTGTTGTAAACTGCAAAGACGATAAATATATTACAAAATTTACTGGATACGTTTGCCCGTCTATCATGAAAACAAGGCAGATTACTATAATTTGGATTGCTCTTCCAGCATTCGAATACCACCAACTTGCTTCTCGAAGCGGCGTGGAAGCAGCCGTGCTTTTCTCCATCGCGCGAAGCTCGCGTGGCCGTCCCATGTTATCGACATCATGGCAGTTATGGCATATCTGCCACTAACATAGCAGGAACCGTAACGTCAAGGTTAGGGCTATAACAGGAACCAGAACCCAGTCCTCCTGTGCTTGAGGCTACTTCCCTCCTAGGTTCTGCTACTCACTGCGCTCTGAGGACATTTCACTCCTCCGCACCGCGATCCAATAATCACGATTCCAGCGGCTACATCGTTGTCCTGCGTTACGGCCCGGCATGATGTCTGCCATCGCCCACGCCTTCATAGACTCTCGCGACCTTAGCCAATGGGAGCCGTCGCTAATCGCCAGAGCAAACTGTATCAGCTGCCCTTCGTCGCTCCCGAGCTGTCCGACCTGCGCCGCGGACGAGCAATGCCAGCTCACGCTGCAGACATGCTCATCTTGTCCGACAACGTCCTGTGTTAAGAATTACTCGGCCGGGTCGTCCACCAGCCCAGCATCCACGACGAGCACCAGCATGTCCAGCCATTCGTCCTCTCCGCTGGCCGGCATCGTCGGTGGTACCGTCGGCGGTTTCGTGTTCATGTGTGCAATTGTCGCTATAATATTCTTCTTCTTCCGAAGGCGGCGGGTGCGGTTTCTTGGTGCTGCTGGCAGGACGCCGGAAGAATCAGTGGACGGTGACGAGAAGGCATCGCATGGCCCCGACAGCGATACCAGACCGCGCTCCGTCGCGACAAGTGGACAATATCAGTACGGCGACATTTCTGATGCGCGACAATCTATGCACACCGTTGCCTCGATTGCCTCGTCGGCGATCACCCGCGCCTCTAATATCATTCCGATCGCGTACATCCCTGGCGTCATCAACCGGTCGAATCCGAACTCGCCGTCGTACGTGCCACCAATACCTGAGATACCACTCGAACATGTCGGGCAGCAGGCACCGATACCGTCAACGCCGTCGACGAGGTCGGTTTACGCGCTGCCGCAGCAACATATACAATTGCATCAGCCGTACTACGACGGAGGTGGCGCACATTCACCGACGGGGACCACAGCATCGGACAACCCGAACGATCCAACCCGCGGAATGTCAATATATTCAGCGGCAACGTACGACAGCCAAGAAGACGAAAGCATACGGGATTCGGTCGGATTGCGAGAGTCCGTCGCGACATCGGCGTATCGATCCACTGTCGTCATCTCTCCTGCAATGATGACGGCTATAAGGGCAAAACCAAATTTGATCGAACGGAAATCGTAATTTTTCATCGGCTTATGCTCTGTTGTTGGTATTCGGATTTGCATCTGGCCTTTTGGTTATTACGGGTATTTGTTTTGTTTTGTGATCAGGGGTAGTTGTACTATAGACTATGGGAATAAAATCCGGATATGACATCTTATATTGGTGAATATTATGCATTATTGACCGCTAAAACGCACAACATAAAACAAATCCCAAATAGAACATAAGACATATTTTTCACACCATACCATCTACTCCGGACGCATGCGCTCAACATCATACAAAAAGTCGAAATACGACTTATCGAAATGGTGCACTCTAACATATCCGTCCTCGCCGCCGGACGCGAAACCCGTGCCGGCAGGGTGGACGGCGATGTGGTTGAGGGGCCCAAAGTGGCCCTTCAGCCTACCGATTTCGTCCTCGAAAATCTTGTGGTAGAACCGCGCTTCAAATTTGCCTTGTCGGCTGCCAGTTGTCGTCACGTCTTTGGCGTCTTGCCCTCCACCTAGAATAACGTAGTCTTTCAGTGGTGTGATGGCTCCCGTGTTCAGCGGCGCGTCCGCGACAAAGGTCTTCATGATCTTGAGGTTCTTGGTGTCGAGAATCCGGGCGGTCTTGTCCTTTGATGTGGTGATGAAGAAAGTCATGTCCGGCGCGAATTGTAAATCAGTCACCTCCTTCTCGTGGACCATCACTTTCTGAAGGAGTTCACCGGTCTTGGCGTCATACTTGGACACCGAGCCGTCGAGATGGCCGGTGATGATCCACTTATTTAGATACGACCATCCGGCCTTTGTGAATTTGTTTTCGGGTGAGGAGAATTTGATGATAGGTTCTTCAGCCTGCTTGGCCTCGACGTCGATGATCACAGGGAAAACGTAGACCGTGCCTTGGTAGCCCATACGCTGTTCCGTGATGGCGAGCAACATGTTGCCATCTTCGTTGAATTGGACGACTTTAACGGCTGTCGGGAAATTCCACGTGTGTATGCAGCGGCCAGATCGAACTTCCCACAGCTTGATGGTGTTATCTGCTGCACCGGTTGCCGCAATCGTCGAGGTCTTGGTTCGCGTTAGTCAATATCAAGCAGAACACCCGGCGTGTTAAGCAAGGACAACATACAGGATCGACATCTACACTCCATAGCGCGCCCTGATGGCCGGTATATGTTCCTAGCCGCTCGCCATTGTGCGAATAATATACGTTCACGCTACCATTCATCAGCTTGCAGTTTTAACCTAAGCACGCGCCGACATACATCTTATCTCTGGCAGTCGAAAACAAAAGATCTCCCTCCTTGTTATATTTAAGCTATCAAACAATTAACTTCGCGTCTTTAATTGAATACTTCCAAGAGACTGCTCACCTGCGTCAGCGGACGCTCGTGTCCCTTTCTGCACGAATTGTTAATTCGATGGTCATGCACGCATCAAACGAGAAAGATACATACAGCAGAATAGGACGCATTCTAGCCTCTTATATACCGAACCAGCGATAAGGAGAAATGAGTGGTAAATCGTTGTCGACGAGAGCAGTCCTGTCTGATTCTCTGGGGTGCGTGTAGTAAAATTTTGCTACATTGAGTGTGGTAGAGAGTGTCATCTGCATTATCACGTGACGCCACCAAACACATGCTAATGTCAGCAGCGCCACGGCATGCAAGCCACGGTCGTTAAACCGTCCGCGGCCAAAAACATTTTCTAAGTTGCCATACACAGCTTCCCTTGGAGCAGAGCGACAACCAGCTTGTGGCCTCTAGATCGTCTGGATTAAGCACGAAAGAGGTTATTTTGTTCGACCGACGTTTGATCGGGTACAGGTGTTAGTGCATTTGCAACTACCGGAGGGACCGGATCTTGCTGATCATTCATGGCCGAGCTTGCGTCCCAATTTCAATCGCATAGTCAGCACAGTGATTCTAAGACCATAGTGCTGTTCAGATAGAAACAGAAGCTGGAATTTGCAACAACATATCATATACCTTTCGATACGACCGTTGTTTGCTACGCTGGGAGTAATCAGTGAAATACCGCCAGAGAATATCACGGCCTGCCACTCAGCCAGTTATTTTATTTTCCGCTACAGTGCTCCTCGTAATTTTTAATATTTTACATCACGACGAAGACTTTATCCGACGACTCAAGCATGCGAATTCGCAAGCCTCTGCTGTCGCCGAATGCGACGAGTCATATCTTAGTATGGGATCTGCCCGGATGCATGGCAGCGCCACGCATCTTGTGGGAGCACAAGCCACTCGAGGCCGCTCGTGGCTGTGCGTCATGTGCGGGCAAGCGCGACTCATTCAAGAACAATTGGCAGCCAAAATTTTTCGCACGTTCGACCGGTCTCCACTCGCGCTCCGGCAAGGATATTGTCTCCTTCGGCTACCAGCACCACACACAAGCACTGCGTTGCTACTCATCCTCCGCAGTTCTCTTCAACTCTGCCTCCTCCGCCATCGCACCCGCAGAGTCTCCATCTACAATGGTCGCCGAAGTAATTGACGGCACTGCTGTTGCAAAGTACGTCCTTGTTGACTGATGAAATCCTATCGTTAGCCATTGCATGCCACCTGTGACTCGCAATGGCGCATACGTTCGGGCTACGTTATTCTCCGACCGAGTACCCATCGTACAGTGGCTAATTGCTTGTTTTCTAGATCTATTCGGCAGTCCCTGAACGTCGAGATCAGCGAGGCTCAGACCGTCAACGCGCTTTTCAAGCCATCGCTCACCATCATTCAGGTCGGCAACAGACCCGACTCCAGCACATATGTTCGCATGAAGCTGAAGGCCGCTCAGGAGGTGCGTATTATCAATTTATTAAGATCTTGAAATTAGTGCCTTGCTGACTGTCGTAGGCCAATATTATTTGCACCCTGAAGAACTTCTCTGACAGCATTACCGAGATAGAAGTACGAAGAATATACTTGCAACTATTGGCCCAGGCTAACCGTCAGTTATAGCTCCTTTTTGAGATTAGTGCTCTCAACGACGACCCCTCTGTCCATGGTATTCTCGTCCAGCTTCCTGTACCTGACCATATCTCTGAGAGCAAGGTTACAAACGCGGTCGCTCCAGAGAAGGACGTAGATGGCTTCGGCCCCCTCAATGTCGGCGAGCTTGCTAAGCGTGGCGGGTCTCCTCTCTTTGTTCCCTGCACACCCAAGGGTGTTATGGTATTGCTTGAAACTGCTGGCGTTGAGCTTACCGGCAAGAACGTTGTCGTGCTAGGGCGTAGCGATATTGTGGGCTCGCCAGTTTCCTACCTCCTCCGCAACGCCGACGCTACCGTCACCGTCTGCCACTCTCGAACCAAGGCTCTTCAGGAGTATCTCAAGGAAGCCGATGTAGTTGTCTCAGCCATAGGCAAACCACAGTTTGTCAAGGGTGAGTGGCTCAAGTCGGGCGTTGTGGTCATCGATGTCGGCACAAACTACATCCCGGACGCAACCAAAAAGTCCGGGCAGCGCCTCGTTGGCGATGTCGACTTCGAGTCTGCGTCCGCCGTCGCTTCCAAGATCACCCCTGTTCCAGGCGGTGTCGGCCCTATGACTGTCGCCATGCTTCTCCAGAATGTGGTCGATGCAGCAAAGCGCTACTACATTGCCCAAGCGAAGCGACACATCACTCCCCTCCCGCTCAACGTCCTCGAGAAGGTCCCCAGCGATTTCGAAATCTCGCGTGCTCAGAAGCCAAAGCATATCCGTGACATGGCGCACGAGATCGGTATTACTGATTCTGAGCTCGAGCTCTACGGCCCACACAAGGCAAAGGTCCAGCTGTCGCTACTGGACCGTCTTGCCCATCGCAAGAATGGAAAGTACGTCCTCGTGACCGGTATCACCCCGACTCCTCTAGGAGAAGGCAAGTCAACCACCACAGTTGGTCTTGTCCAGGCGCTCGGTGCACACTTAGGGAAGATCGCGTTCGCCAACGTGCGTCAGCCAAGTATGGGTCCTACCTTTGGTATCAAGGGTGGTGCCGCCGGTGGTGGGTACTCCCAAGTCATCCCTATGGACGAGTTTAACATGCATTTGACCGGCGACATCCACGCCATTAGCGCAGCAACTAATCTTCTCGCTGCGGCCATCGATACTCGCATGTTTCACGAAAGCGCCCAGAAAGACGGTCCTTTGTACAAGCGTCTCGTGCCGGCCAAGCGGGGAGTCCGCACGTTCTCACCCGTCATGCTCCGTCGTCTGAAGAAGCTCGGAATTGACAAGACCAATCCTAACGAGCTCACACCCGCGGAGATCAGCAAATTCGCCCGTCTCGACATCGACCCCGATACAATAACCTGGCGCCGTGTTGTCGACTGCAACGACCGTCACCTGCGCACGATTACGATCGGTCAGGGAGCAGCCGAGAAAGGCCACAGCCGTGTGACTGGATTCGACATCACTGTCGCGAGCGAGTGCATGGCCGTCCTAGCACTCTCGAATTCGCTTTCGGACATGCGCGAACGTCTCGGACGCATGGTCGTCGCGTCGTCCAAGTCCGGCGAACCTATCACATGCGATGACATCGGTTGCGGCGGCGCGCTAACGGCCCTCATGAAAGACGCAATCAAGCCTAACCTCATGCAAACGCTCGAAGGAACGCCCGTGTTCGTGCACGCTGGTCCGTTTGCCAACATCTCTATCGGCGCGAATTCCGTCTTGGCCGACAAGATGGCACTCAAACTTGCTGGCACTGAACCCGGCGAGGACGAGGCCGAGAGTTCAGGATACGTTGTCACCGAGGCGGGCTTTGACTTCACCATGGGTGGCGAGCGATTTTTCAACATCAAGTGCCGTTCAAGTGGCCTCGTTCCCGACGTAGTTGTAATCGTCGCTACAGTCCGCGCATTGAAGCTGCACGGCGGCGGTCCTGATGTCACACCCGGCGTCGCGCTCCCGGAAGTGTACCGAAAGGAAGACGTCGACCTTCTGCGCAAGGGCTGCGCTAATCTCGCGAAACATATTGCGAATGCAAAGCAGTATGGTTTGCCCGTCGTTGTCGCTATCAACCAGTTCGAGACCGACACCGAGCCCGAGATCGCCGTTATCCGCGAGGAAGCCCTGAAGGCTGGCGCGGACGATGCCATTCTGTCGAACCACTGGGCCGAAGGCGGTAAGGGCGCTGTCAAGCTTGCCGAGAGCGTGATCATGGCGGCGAACAAGACCGAGGGCAAAGAGTTCAAGCTGTTGTACGACGTCGAGAAAACGGTTGAGGAGAAGCTCAACATAATCGCGCGGGAGATGTATGGCGCGGACAGTGTTGAGCTGAGTGACCTCGCGCGCCAGAAAGTCGAGACATACACACGCCAGGGATTCGGCAATTTACCTATTTGTGTTGCGAAGACGCAGTACTCTTTGTCGCATGACCCCGCACTCAAAGGAGTTCCGACTGGCTTCACAGTGCCGATCCGCGATGTGCGTGCGTCCGTCGGCGCGGGATACTTGTACGCTCTTGCAGCTGAGATCATGACCATTCCGGGTCTGCCGACGCACAGCGGGTTCATGGACGTCGAGGTTTCCGAGGACGGCGAGATCGAGGGGTTGTTCTAAGTCCAATCATTCTTAATGATCTAGTAATCCCTTTGGTAGTGGTAAGGTCGCATGGCCCATTCAACTGTGGTCGCCGCATACCTGTGTTTTTGTATAAAGTAGACACTAAAGAAGCAGAATTTTTATGATTGGTTTAATTTGTTAAAAAGTTGGGATATGTTCACAGTGTTGTTTCGTTAAGATCCGCGATTTCATTCAACTGGCGCATTTGGAAGATATTTGCTTTGTTGTTTAATATATTATAGTGAGATGTCATTGATAAAAATGTCGGTGTCGCCTATATGGCCCATAAAGTATAGACTGACTTGCCAGAGTGAATGCCAGCATATCTAGCAAGTACTGATTGCAAAGGCACAGCAAATATGAATCCTGCAGGCAGTGAAGGCTGATACGGCTTACAAGACTAGTGCGGCTCAAGACAGTCCTGTAACCGAAACCTTATTTTCAAGTGAACCCTATCTTTATTAGGGTACTCACCATTATTCTGCGTGACTGCTTTTTCCTAATCGTTAGAATTCCGAATCGATGACAGTTTCTGCTGGGAGCTGATATTGATTTACTATTACGACTGAGTTAGATCCGTTTGCATCGCCATATAATTCACAATGCCGGTATGTATTGATATACGTGACTATAAACCTGCTATCTACTGTGGGATGTGTTATTAATAGACGTATAGAAAGAAGTTAAGGACATTAAGCTCTTCCTTGAGCTCGCCAGGTTCGTCCCTATTTGCCGACCTTCTGTCAACGTTCATTTCGGTTATAAGGCATCCAAAGAAACAAGTAACTAATACAGGACTGAAATACAGAAGAAAGGATGCCAAGGCGGCCCGTATCAAGAAGAATGGAAGCAAGTTGATCAAGTTCAAGCTCCGCAGTTCGCGATACTTGTACACCCTAGTCCTCAACGACGCTGAGAAGGCGCAGAAGCTTACGCAGTCTTTGCCCCCTGGTATGTTGGTTATCTTTATATTGTATCTGGGATTTTGAATGGGTGTTCTGGATGCAAGTCATTATTATCTGGAATTGTGGCTAATACAAAGAATACAGGACTCACAGTCACTGAGGTTTCCAAGAAGAAGTAAACGACGCGTGTATCACAAAACGGGACATGACAAGGCATATATTTCAATAAAGCACAAGTGATTAATGGTGGTGTTACGAATAAAAGTTATGGAAATTGGGTATTTATCTGTTTACATATTGTAGCATACTGTTTTGAGTTCATAATGCAATATGTTCCATGTTATTTGCGGCACGTGTTGCAAATGGATTTTGAATCGCCAAATGAGGTATGAGTCCCGTAGATCTATTAGATTCGTGGCGATCTTGGCAATCTAGCGAATTACCTAATAAGCATGTAGTAAATGGTCAGGTTTAGAGTATACAATATTGAACTCAAGACAGAAATGGCTGTCTGTGGACCAAATAAAAATGAATATCACTTTGAACCTAAACAAAATACCCACTTTTAGATACCAACTACATTAAATCCAAGTACGGAACAAGAGACGCAACCAACTATTCGTCAAAAGTACCCAAAACATTCTCTTAATCATAGCCATTGCAATTTCATTTTTATTGCCATATTAAAACAAAATGACATATATATAAGGGTCCATAACTTGCACGATCTTTTTGCCATAACACTCATGAAAAGAATCCCCATCCAAAATAGTTCGCTTCTAGCTAATATTAAAAGAAAGAGGTAAAACCAATTTAACTAGTCCGGCCCCTCTCCGAGATACTATCAATCTTTACTCTATCCAATTGTTTTCGAATTTTTTCATCGCAAATTTGTAAATCGATGGCAAAGCCCCGTTTAAAGATCGGATCCGATATAAACATGCTTTACTCAGACAACAACTTGTTGGCAGCGTTCTCGGAGCAAACATAAAGGACTTCGCAATTATCGTTAAAGCCATTGAATCCGGTCGCAGCACTCATTGTGTATGCGCCAAAGTTGTCAAAGTAGACCCAGTCGCCGACGTCGAGCGCGTATGGAAGCTGACACTCGCGAGTGATGCAGTCAATGCCATCGCAGGTAGGACCCCACACTGAAGCAGTGACGGGACCGTCGCAGTTGTCAGGTAAGCCATACATGTAGCGATTGTCGTGGGTCAAGGCGCGTACGATGGGTTGCTGGTGATCGAACAGGATGCAGTTCATGTTGCCATAGACACCATCATTGAGGTAGAGCATGTAGCTTGCGTGATGGGGAAGTTCACGACGGGCAATGACGTGACACGCGAGCGTGAATGCGGACGCAACGTAGTAACGGCCAGGCTCGGCAACGACGCGGACAGTAGGCGGAAAGCATTCGTCAATCGCCGGGCCTAGAACCTCCGCAATGGACTCGAAATTGTCCACTCCGAAACCACCACCTATATCGAGGGTAGTGACGTTCAAACCGACGGCCTCAGCCTGGTCAAAAACCATTCGAGCACTGTGGACAGCATGAACAAAAGGCTTGGCACCAACGGCACCGGAGCCAACATGGAAACTGATGCCTACGACGTTCAGCTCGAGGTCTTTAGCGAGTTGAAGGAGATCTGCAGTATGGTTCAGCGACGCGCCATATTTCATGCTGAACTGGCAAAGAGACTCAGAATCGTCGGTGACGATGCGCAGGAAGAGCTCGGCCTCGGGGAAGTAGCGCTTGATCTTATAAAGCTCTTCAGCGTTGTCAAAGGTCATCTTGCGGACATCGCGCTGCGACGCATATCGGATAAAGGAAGAAGCCTTGCAAGGGTGGGCGTATATGATGCGCGAAGGAGGTACGCCAAGAGACATGATGAGGTCCATCTCTTTCTTGGACGCACAGTCAAAGCCAGTTCCAAGACGCGCCAGCAGCTTGAGCACTGTCAAGTCTGGATTGCATTTGACGGCTAATGTGTTTGTCAGCCCAGTTTCAACCTCGAAATAAAGAACCAGGCATACCATAAAAAGGTTCGACACGCGGGAGATTGACCTTCCAGCGAACATGTTGGCGGTAGACCTCGCCTATATCGGCCACGAAAAAGGGATCTTCGCCACCAGGAGAGCAAGAGTCGTTGTCAACCCGGTTGACTCTGTTACGGAGAGCTCTGGAGATCAACGCCTGGCCGTGCAGGCAGCCGCCGACGGCAGATGCCTTGACGCGAGCGTTTGTATCGACAGTCATAGGCAGAGGAGCGACGGCGTAGGGCGGCGGACAGGCGTGATCGGCTAGGACACCGCGGGGAATCAAGGACGGGGGACACACAGCATTGGTCTCGACTTCGGTCATCGACGTAAGGTTGCGCGGTGCTTAAGCGAACTGCAGACGGGCGACGGCGGGCGAGCGCAAGAGCTGTGTGAAGTATTAAGTAGTGTTGGTGATGGTGATAGTGATAGTGATAGTGATACAAGGAAGGTGATGAGGTGAAGAAAAACGAGTCGAATTTTTCCTACCCGGTCGAGGCCAGCGTGGCGGTGCTGTAGATCGAGTATGTGGCAGTGCGGTTGGAGCTGTAAACTCCGTGCACCGCCTCGAAAAAGTCATCGCTCCTTAGCGAATCACCACATCTGATCAACTTATCGCGCCTACAAATCGGTTTCGTGCAAGTTTCGCCAGTTGTGCTGTCGATCAATCTCAATGGAATGTGAAAAACAGCATGCGAGTAGTAGTGTTCGTGGTTCTCGAGAAGCCGATACTAGTGATCTATTTATATCTTAGTCTGCTATTTTTTATTGCTACTAATAGGACACGCGTATTAATAATGCTCGACAATATAGATTATCGTACTGTGTTTTACCTAATTGTAATATTCGTATCGAGAACTCGATCTTATTTACTCGCGCCAATATCAGATACGCTTCCAGTCCAAGTTCCACGATTGGAAGTCACTACTCACATCTGGCGCAAGACAGACACGCATTGTCATCTATCCATCTACCATCTAAGGAGAGTATATTCATGCTCGAGGAAGCGTGCGAACCCAGGATTTTCTTGAGGTTCAGCCATTTCTCGGTCTGTTTGCTCCCGGCTAGGACTTTGGATAGGACGGCATGTGCGAGCCTCACGCAACAGATCTTTCCACGACTTCCAGTGTCTGGATCGACTACAAATGTGATGCACATTCAATGTTACTGACTAATCCTATGCGCTAGTTCATACTTCGACTCGTCATATCACACTAATTCAAAAACAAAAACTCAAGATCGGCAGGTGTCAATCTGTTCATCGCGCCGTCATCCTGCTCGATCGTTGCCTTAATCATATTCGCCTTCTTCTCCTGTAGCTCGATAATACGTGACTCAATACTATCCTCAATAATCAACCGCGTGATTCTAACCGGTCTATGCTGCCCAATTCGATGCACTCGGTCTCCAGATTGCCATTCCACGCTTCAGCTATTAGCATGCGTTCAGTCATAGGATATATACGTAGAAATAGACATACCTAGGATTCCACCATGGATCGAGTAAAAATACCTGCGACGCTTCGCATAAATTAAGTGCCACACCACCCGCCTTCAGTGACACGAGAAATACCTCGACAGACGGCGTATTCATAAAGTACTTTATTGAATTATCCCGCTGTGTCGGCGTCATGTTTCCCTGCAACTTCACAGTCTGGAATCCGGCCCGTCGCAATCGCCATTCCACCAAATCTAGCATACTCGTGAACTGCGAAAACACAATCGACTTAATCGTCTGTCTGTCGCTGCGCAATTTGTAAAGTTCCTCTACCAACGCTTCTATTTTGGTCGAGCTGCGCCAGTTCGCCATATTAATCCGATTAACGATACTACCTTTCTTCAACGTCTCCTCGTCGACTTCCAATGCCGGCGCCGTAAGATCAATCACCAAGGCAACATGACACACAGGACACTCCAGCGTCTCGTTCGCATCTTCCACGTCAAATCCTTCCACATATTCCCTAATGCATAAACGACAGAATAGGTGGTGACATTTCGCCCGTATGGCTTCCTGCGCTTCGTCATCACACAGCTTACACACCAATGTCGTATCTGCTTCAGTAGATCCATGTCGGCGCAGCACGAGATCTGGATGATCCGCCATCTGCCGCATCCGAGTAATTAGCGTGAAAATATTGGCATAATTGTTCAACACAACTCCCTGAGCGACGTATGAATTGAATCGTCGCTTGCTGTCTGAAAAGATGCTCTGGTACAAGTCTTCCTCCTCCTCATTAAACCGGTCCCTTCGAATGTCGACAATACGGGGAGGAAGACCTAAGTCGTCTGCACGTTCGACCTTAGTTCGACGGAGAAGAACGTGCTTGAGGATACTATGGAGCTTCACCATCGCTTGCTCGCGTTCTGCCCGGCTATGTGCGGACTAGTCTTGTCAGCACTGACAGCAGACTATCAAATTCACATAATAAACTTACTTGGATAGGCTTTAAAAGCTCGGCGTTGAACCAATTGGCGTGCTGCATTGGTTTGTGACCACACATATCGCATGTCCGTTTATCACTAAACATCCAGTCCAACGCTTACGATCGTTAGCATTATCCTAAGAACTGCTACATACGGCACTCACAGGAACAGTCACACTTCTTGCAGAAATAATTGCAGTACGGCTCGATTCTCAGAAACCTGATCAGCGAGTACAACTCTCCGATTCGATTCTGCAGCGGTGTGCCAGACAAACATAGGCGTCGCTCAGTGTTCAGTGCAAACGCCGCCTTGGCAGTATTACATTGTCGGTCCTTAATATTATGTGCTTCATCGAGGATCACGCGATGGTATTTGATCGCATGGAGAGCACTCCGAGCTTTGTACACGCCGTCACTGCGTCGGAAACCGGCGTGTTCCTTACGATACACAGATTCTAAAACTGAATAGGACGTAATAATGACATCAAACAACTTTAACTTCTTAGGATCTTCAACTCGAGTTGCGCCATGGTAGATGCTTGTTGTAAGTTTGCCAGCAGTGTTGCTCGCGATTTCACTCTTCCACTGCATGATCGCGACAGTAGGAACTACGACCAAATTCGGCTTCCCACGGGGTTCAGAGAGTAGTAAAGCAATAGTCTGAATAGTTTTTCCCATACCCATCTCGTCGGCCAATATTCCACCCTTATACTGCGACTGTTCCTGTGCAACCAACCAATGTAGACCTTCCCTCTGGAAAGGCAGCAACTTAATCGTAAGCTCCTCAGGCTGAGGGGCCTGCTTGACTTCCCGCTTAGGCGTCTCCTGAAGTGCTTGGAATACAGACTTCAACTGAGGATGATTCTCATAAAGCGCTTGTCTCGTGCTCTCGTTATGCGACAATGCAGTGCGACCACGCCGTCGTTGCTGTCTTCGCGTGGGTGGTGCGGCAATTGCAGTCTCTTCCTCACTACTATCTTGGAGCTCAGATAATTCACTTTCGTCCTCCTCGTCTTCGAAATCCTCGTCATCATCCCCGTCATCATCCTCATCGTCATGTAGATCGATCGACAATCGGGACTTTTTGGTCGATGAAGAGCTCGATTTTCGCCTCGAAGTAGAAGACGACGACTCCGCCACAACTTCACTATCAGAGTCCAAGTTATTGCTGTGCTGCTTGTCCTTCGCCCTTGCTTTTGAATCTTTTGCCCGGCTGCTCGATTGCGTCCTGACAGTAGCGTACGTGACTCTTCGACGTTTAGATGCAGAGGCCTTACCCAAGACCGCAGACTCATCAGAATCGCTCTTCACGAACCCACCTTAACCTGAAGTTAGAAGCTTTATACCAAAATGTTTATAATATTGTCAATTCACCTTCAAAATCCTTGTCCTGAAAATCAGCGTCGGATAGCTCAGATAATTCCTCACTGTCTGGAACTTCAATCGCTTTTTGCTTGCCTTTATCAACATTCGACGGGGTTCTCTTATTAGTGTCCGCAACTGATTAACCATAAGTAATCGTCATTTTAATTTGCTGTAAAGCCAGCGCAATCATACCTTTCCGCTTTCCATTCGGCTTGTTAGAGTCATAACCTAACTCAGTTAGCAATCTGTCCACACTGGCACTTTAATAAGGAGCTTACCAGAATCAGTAATGTCATCAGAACCTCCCTCGCTATCACCAACCTCAACCACATTCCCACTCTCATCTTTATAAATCTGCGAAACATAGGCCGGCGACGGTGCAGCTGCAATCCGTGCACTTCTACGCCTTCCAACTGACCATGAGCGTGTGGTACTCCCTGACTGTGGCGAGGACGATAACGAAGAGACTTGTTTTGGTGGTACGTAATTCCGTCCTGGCATTTTCTTGTAGCCAATAGCAGGCAAATGAATTGATGTCGGGATGAGAATGAATGTACTGAGCTCTTAAGCGAGGAGAGGAGCCACGGTGACGGGTCCCACTCGGTGACCCTAATCAGAATGCCTATTTAGGCTCACGCGTCCCGCGGCGATCACGGTGCGACGCGACATTGGCGAGGTATCGCAAGCAGCTGCGCGACGTCGTCGTGACGATTTCTTCTGCGAGAATGTTACACTTTTCGCATGTGACATAATTAGACCCTTGAATATAATGCTATGAATTCTTACAAATTAATTGATTCTCTATCTGAACGCACACTAGAAAACAAATTATTTACAAATGTTAGATCATGCAACTCAGGAACTACGAAGAACGGTATCCAATATTATACAACAGCCGGCATCTTAATTACCCAAAGACTCCTCTTCACTATCTTCCGCAACCTCCTCAAATCCGAGAGACACCTCAGAGTCTTCTCTAGCAGCGAGTTCCGCATTCGCGGCCGCAGCAACTGCCGAAGAGCTTAAAGCGCCGGCATCCGCAATACGCCAATTGTTCTCATTACTGATCCACTCTTGCGCGGTGCCCAACAATGCAACACTTGTCTCGCTGTCCTTGCCAACCAGGTACCGTTCTGCAGCATCTTTGATATCAGCGATACCTACGTCTAGCAACCGTGATCGTCTGGTTTGTCGCATATCATCATCGATGCCGTGGAAGAAGTAGATCATGCCTTCTGAAGCCACACTCTGTGGCGCGTCGATGCCTTGGAACACGCTCAACTTCGCCTCCTCCAAGTCTCGTTCAGACCACGCGTTCTGCACAGCCCATTGGCCGGCAATAGATACCGTCATCAAGGTATTCAATGGGTTCGGGTCACGATACGAGTAATAGCTGAAAACACCGCCAGTGCCACTATATGTCGCGCCGCCGCCATACGCGCCGCCCTTCTCGCGAATTTCACCATGCAAGTGCTTGTGTGTGAGCAAGTTCGCCAAAATCTGGAGTGTTGCGCCATCAGGATGCGTATATGGAACACCACGGAGACAAACGCCAGCGTAGTTGACCTGGAACGGCATTGAGTAGAACGTCTTCTGAGGTAGCGCGCCCGGGATAAATGCTGTTAGGCTTGAAGCAGTGCCTGGTGCAAGCGAACGTGGAGTAGCCGCAATTGGTAAACCATTGACGAACTCTGCGACGGCCTGATCGTTGGCCGCGACAGCGTCCTCGCCGCAGGTAATCGCGATCTTCAGTGCACCGCTCGAAATGGCATAGACAGCAATTTCCTTTAACTTAGCTGATATCAGTGGTAAAGACGCGTCATCATACGAATCTAAATGCGCAATAAACTTGACTTGCTCAATTCCGCCTAGACACTCACTCAGTCTGGAAGCAGCCGTGGTGGCAGAAGCTGCAACACCCCTAGCGTACGAATGCCCGCTCCCAGCAATCGCGTCAGCCGCACCGCTAGCCATGCCTCGGATCAATGTCCGCAACTTCTCATAATTTTCGAAGTTCGTTTCCAAGAGTAAGATCGTCATGAGTCTCAATAGATCAGACACGTCCTTGTCCAAACTGTGTCCAGTCATAGTCAACCCCAAATTCCAGGTGTCCATGTCAGTTGGTAATGTGCTGACCTGAACACTAGCGCTGATGCCACCAGTCTTGAGCTTGATCTCGTCCTCCAAAGACGCCATCGATCGCGTCTTCGTGCCAAGATTTGTTAACGACTCTGCGAATAATGGAAGATAAGGGTGAAGATCCTGCGGCAGGTCTTGTAGTGAAGCCAATGCTCGGAAATACGTTAATCCATTCGTTGGTGTAACGCGCCATTGAACTGGAACTTTCGCCGATGTTGTAGTATGTTGCAAATCATCTCTAGCAAACTCTAGTGGAATATCTTTCACATGCAGTGTAGGAAGACATGAGAGATCCTCCTTTTCCTCCTGCTTTGCAAGAAGACTTAGGCCGAGGTCATACGCCTCTTTCTTGTCTTTCTCCGTCAAATTCGCAATCTTAGTATTCAATCTTTGCTCTTCCTCCGCACCTAACGCCTGGCCATAAGTCTCTGATGGGACCATGGAGAACGCAAAAGCAGGCTTGTCGCCAAGCAAATACTTCTCCAGGAACGACTCCAGAAACCTCGGCTTCTTTAAATCACTTCGGAATCGCGTAATCACCGCATTCCACTCCAACATCTCGAGAGGATCTACTTTGTTGAACCAGCCGGGTGTCACGCTATAAAGCAAATTCATTCCGAAATTGGCAACCTTGTGTTTCCGTGAGAGCTCAGTCTGATGCAGAATCGCCTCGACCCGGTTTAGATCTAGACCCTCGTCATACGTCTTCTGGATCACGGATCGGATTGTTTCCTCTACGACCAACAGATTCTCTTTCGTCACCCCCTGCAGTCCCACAGAAAATATATTTACCGGCGAACTGGTGTCAAGACCTGTGTTAGGAGAGTACTCCGTTCCTAGATCAGTCTCGATAAGAGCTTGGTATAAAGGAGAAGCATGACCATCTGTTAATAGTGATGTAACAACCCGAAGACAGAGTCCTTCGTACACATCATCTGCCGGACCCATAAACCATGTCAATGAGGTCTTGTATTGCCGAGCTGGATCCGCCAGGGGATCAATAGGGCCCTCCATGACAACTCTCTTTGTTTCATTCAGGTCTATAGGATACTTGACATCTAACTCCCTTGTGGATGGGTTGAACTTTGAGAAGGTGGTGTCGATGTGTTGAAGATGCTCTTCTAGGGGGAAGTTTCCGTATGTGAACACTTTCGAATTAGATGGGTGATAATTTTTGGCGTGGAATGCACGTAATTGACTATACGTCAGATTAGTGATCTTTGCGGGATCACCACCACTGTTATTGAGGCTCGGGTAGATTGATTCCTGGAATCGAATATAGTAGAGATATGAGGAGTCAGACTAGTTTTAAGTCAGCTTATATGCACGTTAGTGCAGTAGCCAAGCTCTTACCATCTGTCCTTTCATTTCATTGTAAACTACACCCTTGAAAGTAAGCGGTGTATTGGGATCTAAACAGCCATTAGCGATTCCGTTACACATATATCCAGAATTCAGTATACCTTTGGGATCAGCGTGCTCCAGTCGCCATCCTTCCTGCGTGAAATCGAGTTGGCGTAACAAAGGATGCAGAGTTGCGTCCAAATACACATCCCGCAGATTTGCAAAATCGACTTGGTTTGTTGTAGCAAATGGGTAGAACGTGTAATCACTCGCTATGCAATGATTAGTCTATCCGCTGGTATTAGCACATCGCAATCGCTTACCTACCCGTCATCGCGTTCATAAAATTAGACAATGATCTATTTAGCATTTTGAAAAAAGGATCACGAACTGGATATTTTTCCGATCCGCACAATGTCGTATGCTATACTCATGTAAATTAACTAATACCATAGCGTCGAGCTTACTCAGAATGCATACCTCCAAAATGTGAGGCACGCCCGTCGCGTCTGGCGGATTGGTCTTAAATGCAATCGAAAACACGTTATTGTTGTCATCTCTCGCGACATGCAAATGCTCCGCGCCCGTCTTGTCATGCTGCAAATGCACAGCCAACAATTCCAGCTCCGGAATTTGCTTCGTCCGCTTAACGGTGTACCCATGCAGTTTCGTACCCGTTGCATATTGGTTCTCGATACTCGAGAGCGTCGCGAACGATCGATGTAAGCGAGCCCGAGTGCATAACTGCTTTGATCTGGCCACTCCACAGAAACGGGACCGCAGTAGCTGGGACGCCATGATAAGATAGTATTCCTTCCAGACCTATATCTTGATCGGAAATGTCACGCAGTTCTGCTCAATTTCGTGGCTGGAGTAGTACAGCGCGAACTCTGACGACGAACATCAACCGTTCTTTCACAGTAGTCTCAGCGCAATATTTGACATGGACAGCACGCTCTGGTGACTTTTATACCCTAGCCCTAGCCCTAGCCACTGTGTGGACCTCATCAATTTCAAATACATATAACTTAGGGCAATTACAATTTCTTGGGTTCAGGCGCAAATAGAAACTGGTAATGAATCCTGGCGAATTAATCGAACCGATGTCACAGGTCACTAAAGTTGCTATAAAAGCTTGTTTGCATCAAATTGAACTTGAACAGTAGTTGATAGAAAGGAGAAGTATACCCCGCACCGCTTGACGGTAATGCGAAATCGTAAGGTTATCAACACTTTAAACTATTCAATAAACCAGCCATTCTGGAATAGCCAGGGATAAATATAGGTTGTTCTCGAGAAGATACAATCTTCTTGCTACATGGCGATCGTAAATTAGCTCGGATAAAATCGGTGATGATGTCATGTTCGTGGACATATAAGTTAACGAAAATTTTACGCGCCTTCCTTAAAATTCTGTGCACACAACAATTGCTCCTGGACAACGCGAGTTATACGTGTTGCTTGGATCAGCAGTAGCCAGTATGCTCGTCTGGTCGCATTGCAGTAGAAGGATAATCCGACCGGTTCGAACTAGTGAGGTAGCGGCAGCGCTACTGCTGCGACGAAAACCATTGCAAGTATGCGAGTCGAGACGATACAAGTCTAACACGGCCAACGACGCGAAGGCAGACAAGAATGTAACTACCGAGAAGGAGGAAAAGCCGTTTTATGTTACTACTCCAATATTTTATGTCAATGCTGGTGAGTGACAATGTATATTGTCAGCTGTAGAGTGGACGCTCATTCGATCCCTTCTGATAGCTCCTCACATGGGACATCTATATTCTATGGTCTTAGCCGATACTTTTAGACGATGGCAGCAGTTTATGGGAAGACATACCTTTTTACTAACCGGTACGGACGAGCATGGCATGAAGGTTTGTGACTCTTCAGATCACGAGACCATGTACTGTCTAACTATAATACATGGTGTAGGTCCAGCAGGCTGCGAATAAAATCGAGAAACCAGTCAAACAATTCTGCGATGAGACATCACAACTATTTAAGGTACGAGAGTTAAACATGCCAGCGGTGAGCTAGGGACTGATAAATGACGCCCAGAATCTTGCGTCTGAGGCACATATATCGAACGACAGATTTATCCGGACGACTGACGAGGACCACCGTGAGGCGGTTCACAAATTATGGAATACCTTAGTAGAAAAGGGATATATTTACAAGGGTAAGCACGAAGGCTGGTATTCTGTCAGCGACGAGACATTTTACCCGGAGAGTCAACTAAACAGAGAATTCGACCAATCCAGCGGAGTTACTAAAGTCTACTCTAATGAGACGGGAAAAGAAGTTGAATGGGCTTCGGAGGAGAATTACTTTTTTGCGTTGTCTAGGATGAGGGAACCGTTACTCGAACTCTACAACAGCCGGCTAGAGGATAAGTTCGTGTATCCCTACTCTCAGTTTAAGACCATAATCGATTCAGTAGAAAATGGACTGTCGGATCTAAGTATTTCGCGGCCATCGAGTCGGTTTACGTGGGGTATTCCTGTGCCTGGGGATGAAAGCCAGACGATTTATGTCTGGGTTGATGCTCTCACCAACTATTTAACTTCTGCTGGATATGGCAAACTCACTGCAAGTGAATTCGAGAAGTCAATGTGGCCGGTGGATATACATGTCGTTGGAAAAGATATTACAAGATTCCATTGCATTTATTGGCCCGCGTTTTTATTAGCGGCAGAGCTTCCTCTACCAAAACATATCGTGGTACACTCACACTGGCTCATGAATGGCGCGAAGATGTCCAAGTCAAGTGGAAACATCGTAGATCCACATGCAGTCATGGCCATTGCTGGTGTCGATAGTGTTCGCTACTACCTTTTGCGACACAACATTCTAGAAGGCGATGGTGATTTTGATACGGAAAGAGTTTTAGAACGGCGGCAGAGTGATTTGGTGTTCAAGTATAGCAACTTGGTGAGCAGGACGTGCTCGAAGTCATTTTCAATTGAACTGGCACTGTCACACCATTTGAAAGGTTATCCAATACCCGGTACACGGCCGGACAAATTTTTGGCCTTTCAGTCAGAAATGATAACAGAAGCCAATAGTCTTGTGGACAAGGTTGCGAAGCACATGAAAAATTTTAATCCCACGGGCTCTCTGAGCGAGATCTGGGATGTGCTGAAAAAGGTAATATGAATTTGACTTCATAGTGAATATGATATGACTCGACGGTAGTAACACTGGCTAGGCAAATCAGTACGTGGACTATGCAACACCATGGAACACTGAGTCCAGCAACATTAGTCCGACCATTTTCGTTATGGCAGAGATGTGCAGAATTATCTCGATTGTCTTGCAGCCATTCTTACCTTCGTATGCCATGAATGCTCTCGACAAGTTGAGCGTCTCACCGGAACGGCGTTCAATCGAATATGCTAAATTCGAAGCTGACATGACATATGGAAAGGGTGCCAATCTTCCTAACCGTGGCCATGTCGTTGTACGACGTGGTTAAGACATGTAAATAGATCTTGTGTGTGTATTTATATGACTGTCATAGAGAATTCATTGTTCAGTAGAAGTATTTTTGGGACACCAAGCATTTGTAAAGCTGGAGGGAGACAGGGAAAAGTAAATAGGTATCATAACCAGATAGGCTTGCTACACGCCTGAAGGTGACGACGGTGATCCGAATGGCACGCGATCACCAGCTCGTATTTCGGCATTAATACGAGCGAACACGAGGCACAGGAATTTAGATACTAGCGCCAGAATCTTTGAGTCTCAGCAACGAAAACGTAAATAATGCACAACCGCAATAATTAGCCATACTTCCACTTTGTAAGCGTCAAGCCCTATTAGCCGAAGCTGCAGAAAAAATCTTACGCCGAGGACGCGAATTTCTGCTCATAAAGATGGGTCTTGTAATATAACCGCCACCCAAGCCGCAGCGAGGGGCTCGTATCCGGCAATGGATGCCTTCCTCGGCTCAGTTCGGATCCGTACCGTGTCGAGTATCTGTTAAATATCCCATCAATTGCGTAACAGGACTGATTATTGGCAGAGTGAATGCAGAGAACTACTAGAAGAAATATAGCCGTCTCGAATTGATATGTTCTGAGCAAGCCGAGACAGTGCGGGGGCCATTTACTGCGAAGCCGCAAGTCATACGACAAACTGGCGCCGGGGCCCTGAGTGACAACTATGGCTAGGGCAGTCATGACACCAAAATGGCCGCCGCCATCGCGAAATTTATTTAACAGCGCCCTTCCACTGCCCTCTGCAGACACACAGCTCCACATAACACCACCAGTTGTCTCTGTTGCTCGCGTCCACTATTTTTCTCTGCCGTCACGATGGGCATGTTATCTTGTGACTCGCTCGCTGGCCTCGCCAAAATTCCACTGGGGCAACTCGTTCTCGCCGGCATGGCCACGTTCGTCGTCGTGGCCATTGTTGTTAACGTCCTCTCCCAAATACTCTTCCGCGACCCAAACCGACCGCCGGTTGTATTCCACTGGATTCCCTTCTTCGGTTCCGCCATCCCGTACGGTATGGATCCCTACAAGTTCTTTGCGGACAACCGCAAGAAGTTTGGCGATGTCTACACTTTCGTCCTTCTAGGTAGGAAAGTGACAGTCGCGCTCGGTCCCAAGGGCAACGACTTCGTCCTCAACGCGAAGCTTAGCGACGTGTCTGCCGAGGACGCGTACACACATCTCACGACTCCTGTCTTCGGTAACGGTGTCATTTACGATTGTCCCAACCATCGACTGATGGAGCAGAAGAAATTCGCAAAGAGCTCATTTACAGTGCCGGCTTTCCGTTCGTATGTGCCAATTATTGTCGAGGAGGTCCGCAAGTATTGGCTCAAGTCTCCTCAATTCTTTGGTCAAGATCCCAACCGCGTTTCTGCCAGCGCTCATCTTATGACTGCCATGCCTGAGCTCACTATCTTCACGGCGTCTCGTACTCTCCAAGGAGAAGCAATTCGCGCGAAGTTCGACGAGTCTTTTGCTGAGCTTTACCACGACCTCGACCGAGGATTCACTCCTATTCATTTCGTCTTCCCTCATATTCCTATACCGGCCACGTTCCGTCGCAATGCGGCACAGAAAAAGGTTTCGGACACATACATGGAGGTCATTCGTGACCGCCGTCAGCGTGGCGACCTCTCGGACTTTGACGTCATCAATGCTTATTTGAAGGATGCCATTTACAAGGATGGCGTTCGCATGACTGATCGTGAGATTGCGAATATGCAGATTGGCATTCTGATGGGTGGGCAGCACACTTCCTCCGCTACCAGCGCATGGGCTCTCCTCCATCTTGGCGCAGACCCTGAGCTTCGGGAAGCTCTCTACCGAGAGCAGATTGAAGTTTGCGGTGAAAGTCTTCCTGATCTTACATACGAGAATTTGCAAAACATGCCTTTGTTGAATTACACCATCCGGGAGACTCTCCGTATGCATCCGCCTCTTCACTCCCTCATGCGTAAAGTTCGAAGTGATCTTGCTATTGAAGGCACCCACTACGTTGTCCCCAAGGGGTACTATGTTCTGGCTTCTCCTGGTGTTCCTATGATGGACAGTAACTATTTCAAAGACCCGACGACTTTCCAGCCTTCTCGATGGGCTGAGACTAAGAACGAGATTAACTTGGACGACAGTGCCGAGGGGATCACCATCTCTAAGGGAGCAAAGTCACCTTATCTTCCATTCGGTGCTGGCCGACATCGATGCATTGGCGAACACTTTGCGTATGTTCAACTTGGTACGATTTTGTCCATGTTTATCCGTGAGTTTACGTGGAGTCTTCCTGAGGGTCGTGGTGTACCTAAACCGGATTATACGGTTAGTAATATTTATATATATAAGTTTTATCCGACATGCTAAAGTTGTTGTAGTCTATGGTCACCCTCCCTAGTGAACCGAGCAACATCATCTGGACAAGACGAAAGATTAGTGAAAAAAAGCCTTAGTTCAACGTATGCGATTGGTATCGAAAGCTTCCGTTTTGGTCTAGAATTTGGTTCCTTATTTCTTGCCCCAGTTTCTTGTTCCATCGTCGTTCAATGGATAAATTGACACTTAGAGTATTTAATCTGTAATTGATAGTTTGTTTTTGTGCTATGTTGCTCGGGATGGTTGGTATCATTATCATCGTAATTTTAGATCATGCGTACTGTGCTTTTATTTGCGATTCATTCACCATTTGTATATTTATGTATATTGTTTATATCTCACTCATGTTTTGTTCGTACGGTAGATTGATCGTTGTGTTATTAAATTTACGTAATGCTTTGGAATTACATATCGCTTAATCTGACGTACATTCTATATCATACATCCATCTACTGCACACAATATATCTACTGCACGTAATATATCTACTGCACATAATATTATACAATATTGTCAAACAATCAACTGGATTCATTGGTTTCGGTTGGATGGCTTGTGATATATCCATCGGCAGGACGTCACAAACATCCAAAAGGAGAAGCCCGCCATTGACCACCCCGTGAATGTCTCAACAGCTAGAGCTTCAGCGACCAGACGCCAATTCCCTATCTCCCCAATCTGATATATGTTTCGATGATCCGGTAATGCTCTACGCGCCAAAGACCTGTAGAACATAATGTCTATGGGCGTTATTACAATGCTAAGTATCGGTGAAAGTAGACTTCTGCTCAAATCCTGCGTAAGGCCCTTGACAATCTGGCCATTGGTGCCGCTAGAGAAACAAATCGAGTCTAAAATGCTATACAAAGAGTCTGCGAGCATACTGCCCAACGCCATCAATGACGCCGTGCTAATGAGTTGACTGGAATTCTGTTGTAGGAATGAATGCGAGCGCATTCTGCAAAATGCGCTGCCACTCGGCAGTATGCGATTTGAGGGCGCAATTCTAAGGCGCTGAAGATTGTGGTACTCGAGAATGGGATAGGAGCAGAGCCATGTCAATCCTCTTAGGCTTTAGTCTCATGTTAGCTGTATCCGATAGAAGCATTAAATGTATACATACGCCAAATCAACTGTAAACACGAGGCGGCCATCACCTGCCCCTTCAGATTGAAATACTTGTAGCGCTTTCAGAATCAAAAGTCTGACGCCATCCCCAGCTAAATCAACTGATCTATACAACAAATTTCCCGGCAATCCAGCAAACAACTGCATCACAGTTGGAGAGTCCCTCCAAAATTGTTTCAC
This sequence comes from Lipomyces doorenjongii, assembly GCF_038497915.1. NCBI lineage: Eukaryota > Fungi > Ascomycota > Lipomycetes > Lipomycetales > Lipomycetaceae > Lipomyces > Lipomyces doorenjongii. The sequence goes on along the minus strand of NW_027118166.1, from coordinate 18,387 downwards.
AAAGTCAATATATGTCATATCGTCAGCCATCTTGTAAGTACCCATTATGCCCTTTATGCTTTGCAGCGGCCACAACAGTACCGCACATGTTACTAAGCTCCCGCACGATATCAGCCACGCCATCAACTCCACTAAATCTTCCTGCTCGGCAATGACAACGTCTGCTAACAATCGCTCTCTAGCCTTGACAAACACGTCCCGCTGCGCTTGCTTAGCTCGACGATGACGCTTCCGTCCTTGAATCGCTAGTTCATTCTCATCGGCTGAGTCGATACTCGGTGGTGTACTCGGATGCGCGTATTCACGCCCGAGGGCGAGCCGATGTATTCGTGGTGTAAGCATGTACCGCCGTATTTCAGAGATCCTCCCTATGTAAACACGTCACTGGAATTCCTCGATTGGCTTATACTAATGTTCGCTCCTTGCTGATGGCATTTAGCTAGCAACTGCAGAATCTCGCGCGGCGCACCGTGGAACATTTAAACTCAGTCGTCACTAGCGTTAACCGTCTACAAAAGTCCCAACCGGCGAAATTTTTTGTGACGAACTTGTCGATAGCAGCAGCTTAATTATTGTGGACTTGGCTATAAGGCTAGACCGTCTGCAAACAAGCGAAATATGGTTCCAGTTGCATCGTCAGTGACGTTGAAAACAGCATTCGCGCATAGTGCTATCGAGCCATTTTTTACTGGCGGTTCTGCTTCGGTTTCCGAAGATCAGACATTGCTCGCAACTGCTTGTGGCGAAGATGTCGTTATAACCGACCTCAGTACCGGCCAACGGAAACATAAGATTAAAGGCGTATGTGTTTAACCGATCCACTGTCATACTTCAGACGTTCGTTAGACTGATATATATTTTAGGACGGGGAACAAGTCACTACGCTTGCTCTTTCGCCGGATGGAAAATATGTCGTTATTTGCTCGCGGTCATTACAAATGCGGATATTCCAGCTTCCAGAATGCAAATTAATGCGATCCTTTAAAGCGCACGATGGACCTGTCATTGTGATGCACATCGACAGCACGTCAACACTCGTTGCTACAGGTGCCGCGGACGGGGTCGTGAAAGTTTGGGATTTGGCTGGTGCATTCAACACTCATACGTTCAGAGGTCATACCGGTGTCATCAGCGCTATAAGAGTATTTGGACAGAAAGGTGGTGCGCGGTGGCAAGTTGCGTCCGGATCAGACGACACGAAAATCAGAATATGGGATTTGGTAAAGCGGAAATGCGTCGCAGTATTGGAAGAGGGACATGTCAGCGTTGTCCGCGGACTCGATTTCAGCAGTGACGGATCGTTATTGATAAGCGGCGGTAGGGATAAAGTTGTCAACGTGTGGAGTATGAAAAATTACGGTTTAGTGAAAACAATCTTAGTTTTCGAGGTATGTTTCGCAACTAATGCTCACATCGCATATCTCTAATATACGGGCAGGCTCTGGAGACCGCTGGATTTTTATCGTCTGGTATATTAACCAGCAAGATATCTGACCAGCTTATATACACTGGAGGCGAGAAAGGACTCGTAAGGCTGTGGTCCGTAGAATCAGGTGAGGAGATCACACCTGAACAAGCAACGGTTCAAACTTCTGAGGAGGTCGGCGTTTTCGATATTATGTAAGTGTATAATTGCCGCAGAGATGAAATACAAAATTAACTATTATAGTTACTATCCTTCTTGGAATGACCTTATCGCGGTGCTGTCCGATCAGACTCTTGTCGAGCATACCCTAACTTCTACGGATCTACCAATTGTGAGACGATTGGCCGGTAACAATGGCGAAGTCATCGATCTAGCGTACGCTGGTCCCGTCGACGGAGAAGGCGTTCAGAAGTATCTTGCATTAGCAACAAATTCTCCAGAGATAAGAGTGATATCTATTGAGACCCAGTCATCTGTTGTGCTTCAAGCTCACACCGATATTGTAATTTGCATCGACGTTTCTATCGATGGTCTATGGCTAGCCAGTGCGGGAAAAGATAATGCTGCCAGAATATGGCGGTGGACTGCATCTGGTATGGAAGATACTGACGGAAAAGAACACAATGGATTTCAACTCTATGCAACGTTTAAGGGACACCTGGGCTCTATTGGCGGTGTTGCGATTGCGAGACTGGTCACACAGGCAGCCTATCCTAAGTTTCTGATTACAGGTTCTCAGGATTTTACGGTGAAGAAATGGGCGGTACCGTTGGCGGCCGATGAGCCCGTGGAAGTCGCAAAGCCGGTATTCACCAGGAAGGCCCATGAGAAAGATATTAATTCAGTAGACATTGCACCAAACGATGAGTTCTTCGCTACAGCGTCACAGGATCGTACCGTTAAGATATGGTCGGTAGAAGATGGCGAGACAGTCGGTATTCTCCGTGGCCACAAGCGAGGCGTGTGGAGTGTCAAGTTCTCGGCATACGATAAGTTTGTTGTGACTGGAAGCGGAGATAAGACTGTCAAGGTCTGGAATATCAGGGATTACACCTGCGTGAAGACCTTTGAGGGCCACACGAACTCCGTATTGAAAGCTTTGTTCATTAGCAGTGGTGCTCAAATTGTTAGTGCCGGTGGTGATGGACTGGTTAAGGTGTGGGATGTCAAGTCTGGTGAATGTAATGCGACACTTGATAATCACGAAGACAAGGTCTGGTCATTGGCTCATCGATCTGACGACAAGGTTGTTCTATCTGGCGGTGGAGACTCTGTCATCACATTTTGGGAAGATGTCACCGAAGAAGAGCTCGTGCGGCAAGCGGAGGCCGATGCGGAATTGGTGGAGAAGGAGCAGGAGTTGTCAAATTACGTGTTCCGGAAGGAATGGAGGAACGCTATTCTTCTAGCGCTGTCGTTGGATCATCCGTCGCGGTTGCTAAATCTCTTCCGCATAGTTATTGCCGAGAACGCTGAGAAAGGCTCGATTATAGGTCTCAAGGAAGTCGATGCAGTGTTGTCATCATTAGCACCTGCACAGTTGCAACTGTTACTGCGACGAATCCGAGATTGGAATACAAATGCACGGACAGCCACTGTTGCTCAACGAATCTTGAATGTGCTTCTACTGTCGTTTCCTCCGGAAAAGTTTCTCGAAGTTGAAGACATCAAGAGAACATTGGACGCTCTTGTTCCTTACAGCGAGCGCCACTATACTAGAGCGAGCGAGCTATTGGAAGAGAGCTACATTGTGGATTATACACTTCGCCAAATGGATGAAGTTCTCATGACGAAAATCGATGAAATGTGAAGGTATTAGTAGATTTTGGTTGTACGATATGTAAATTTCTATTTCTACAAATATGTATACATTACGATATAAGACATTTCCTTTTGCAATGCAAACGCCCTGTAAAATGCACCCAATAATCGCACGTCGGAATCTAAGATGTTAACTACTAGTTTCCATTTCGGCTTTCTCCTCACTCTGAACACATTTATGCATTTCGGCTATTCGCTGTTCAAACGCCTCAATCATAATCTCCGTAACTCTAGGCGCAAACGTAGCTGAGACAGTGTTATATAATGGATTGGCAAACGCAAACTTTAGGTCCATCGCCACGCGGGTCCAGCTCTGATCCGCATGCGGAATAATTCTCCACCGAGTATACAACAACTTGAATAGAGAATGCTTGTAACACTGTGCCTATAAGCTTATAATCAGTTACCGTCGCTACCACTCGACTCGTCATTATTTAGATCACATACTACAACACTGTATGGTTCTTCGCACTTTAGCTGACTTTCGAAACTTTCCTCAAACGCCTGCCACCCGACTCGCAATGTAGCCTTTATCGGCTGATTCGTCCTTGCGTCTCTGTGAATCACAGTGGACTCAACGCAGTACGGAACGAATTTGCAGTATGAATCCACATCTGATATGACGCTGTAAACTAGCGACGGGGGATATGGGAGATTGCGCGAGAGGGAATAAGTCTGTGCTGGAGGCGCGCTGTCTTTGGACAATAACGTGAAAAAATACCGGCGAGATCCTCGTAGACTTCGCGGTGCAATGCACTGGATCATTGCTTGCGTACGAGTGTAGCAATTGGATGCCGGAAAGTCCTGGAAGAGACGACCAGAATTAAACTATCAAGTATTTACTCGGAACTGTGCGGCTCGCGGTAACGATTGTTGTCGCTCACAGACCCCGAGGGGGCTCAAATTTATTGGACTTAAGTGAATTATTTTGTCTCATGTACTTCAATTACATAGTGCCCGTTTTGGTTCTGCTTGAAATTTAGTTTTACACTTTACAGTATGCTGAGCAACCAAGCAGGCAACACGTCGTATTCAGCTCACTGCTCATCTTATTTATAACATTTCATCTTCTTGACTGCACGATATAATCAAGAATTTATCGGGCATCTCGTTTCACGCCTTCTCAAAGCTGTACTTTCCCAACCTTCTTCGTATTTACAAAAGTATGCCTATCAAATAATATAAAGCGATTACTCATTATTTCCACGGCCATAATTTCCTCAATGTCGATTTGTTTTCCTCGGTGGGTGATACATCCCGTTCCGCCACCAGGCTCTTATTCCGTTCCTCGATAGTGCGCGCTAATTCCGTTTCTAGCTCCTTCACTCGACCTACACGATAAATTAGCATGCCTTACTCGTTTAGCCGATACACTAGCATCCAAGGACCAACCTGAGAGTCGATCATATAATTCGTCAGATTCTAGTTTCCACCACAGCCAATGTAGTAGCATATACATAAATGACCCATATAAAAACACCTTAGCGACCGGCCATAACTGAGATGATCCCTAATGCATAGTCATTAGCATATCTATGATGTGCTAATTGTAATTTTTGTAGACTCACAAATGGCTTGGGAGCGCTAGCTATTGAGGATTCCCATCTTCGAACTCTCATGCGAAATCGCTGATGTGGCAGTAATCGCAGGGCTAATGGCCGTCGTATTAGTTGTCGTATTATCATCCTTGAATCCTTTTGTTATATTGCAACCGCAAATTCGCTCGAGTACTTATTAAGCAATGAGAGTTGGGTTGAACTGTTTCGCTAGCGGATATTTGTGCACCGACCTACTTCAGTTGCAACAGTCACTAAGGACTAGGTCTGAGTGATCACTTCTAACACCGATTCGGCCCCGAGTCTGAGTTGTCTTGACCAGTTCCAATGTACCTTACGAAAGACAAGGTCTGGGGCAAGTAAATAAACCGTGGATTGCGCTGTTTATAAGACAAGGAGAACTATTTGTAGAATCTGAGTGCGACTGTGAGGAAGACAGCGTGAAATATGCTGTCACCGTTCAAGTAATGTACTCCACATACCCCCTCAGCTACTACGAAGCAATTGTGAAAACCGGCTTATTGCATTGAACTCCTAATTATTACCATTTTACTACACACTTCACGCTCTATATATACATAGGCACATAACAGCACAGCCAATATCATTACCCAATTTTGCTTTAAGCCGAAATGACTTATCCAAACTCCTAAATTCATTCCTTAACGTCCCAGTATCAAGTTCAAAATCTCCAATAGTAAGCCACCGGCGATCATAAATGCAAATACGTCTGAGATGATGTTAGCTGATGAGTACAATCTCTCACAGCAGTGCCAAGATAGAACTTACAAATCCAGCCCTTGGAAATTGGCGGCTTTTCAGCATTCTTCTTGCCTGTGAGAGATTCTGGCTTTCCATGCTTCTTCTCTTCTCGCTTGGCGTATTTCTGGTTAGCTAGCCGCTGTGTAGGAGTTTGAACCTTGATTCCCGTTAATTCACGAATAGAACACAATTGAGCACGAACAGCAAATACCATTATGATCAGTAGTTTTACAGGTCGTCAAGAATCCAGATTATTGGAATTATGACCAAACAAGCCGTATACTTGAGTTGTAGTGTGGCGAATATGGCTACCTGCTGCGAAGTATGGATCAGAGGGTTTATGCGATGCTTAATACGCGGCGGGGTAGGGCTGTAATGGCCACCTAAGCCTATTCATCAAGGTCCCGTTAGAGCATTACAATTTGCTCACAGAGATGCAGCATAAACCAACTAACGTTCTCTTTGTGCCTATTAGCCCTGATATATTACATATAATACAGATTCGGATCATAGCCATTTACTTTAGGTTAACACATGAACCAACTACTGCTAGCCATACGGTGTCATAACTTTAGTACAAAGGGGAAATGCGATATCTTTGATGCAACACGATACCAATTGTTCAGTATTTCTGGAAAACATTCTGAATCGGCGTCGCACTCTGGATGACATACGCATGTTAACATCTGTCCACCCAATGAACCTGATCGACTTACCTCGATGAATCGTTGCAACTGGGCATCCAAACTTTCTAAATCTTCCTTGCGCTTCTTATTCTCAGCTACCAGACTAGATCGAATCTGAGACAGTTCCTTCCTATTCTCCTCCATCTTCAGCCGCCTCGTTCTTTCGTCTTCAAGGCGAGCCAGCATGAGCTTGTGCTGATTGAGTCTCAATTCATTTCTGTCTTCCGCCATGGCAGTATTTTCGTCCGCAGCGGTCGGCTCTTTGGGACTGCCACCACCATTCGGCTTTGTAGAGCCACCATGTGGCCTAAAGTCCGGATTGTCTTCATAAAATTGTTCAACGGGGACGAAGTCGATTAGCGTGTGAGATGATCTTTAAAAATCAGTAAGCCATAATTAAACCCTGACGAAAGTCAAATATCACTTACGGGAAATCATTGCACAGTTCAATTTCTTTCCGTAAATATCGTTGTCGATAGTACATATTCTGAAGTTCAAGCTGGAGTCTATCGACCTCAATTCTCTTCTGAGCTATATATTCCTTCGTGTCTTTGCTAGAGACCTGATATAACCGATTCATTTTCCGCAGGTGGAATGAATGCGCCAGTAATGCCTTCGCAACGCCTGCAAACTCCGATTCTGCAGTCACAACCGCAGGATCTTTGGAAATTACGACGGCAGCTTCCCCGTCGACATCCATGTGATCTGCTGCTCTCCCATTCTGTACTTCCGGCTCGGCTTCAATCAACTGTCCTTCATCATTTACGATGTCGCTTTGATGGATCTTTGAAGCTGATTCGGGTTCTGCCTCAGGTTCGGGCGAGGGCATTGCTGCTGCAGCTGCGGCCGAAGCTTCGCTAAGTTGTAGCAAGAGCTCAAATGCGCGATCTGTGAGGTCTCGCATGGTCTGAATTAACGACAGAGCATCGGGCAGAGCATCACTCTGTAGATCTATATCTAACATTCTGGATATGTTGCGCGCTATCTTTGCTATGGAGAAAATAGATGTATTGCCGATAGCCTTTGATGCTTGATGCTGTCAGGGGATAAAAGTCTCCAACAAACTTCGCGCAAGAAAAGCTCGCCGCACGAAGCGAGTTTAGCAAGGAATTCAAACTGAGCCGAGTTCAAGCATTCAAATTATCATTTACTTGTCGAGCACGCACAACACATATATATCCCAGTGGGGCCAAAGCGGAGCGCTTCCGATTTCGTATATATTAGCGGTAGATCTGGTTTTCCTAATCTTAGTTCGGATCAGATTAGGAAGTCATGAGTGTACGTGAATTTCACAACCAATTCTAGCGAGATGCAAAGCGCTGATTACTTCTTCACATAGGATATCGGCAAAGTCATTGAATTAATAAGCAGAGGTACGGATACTATTGCGTATTCCTCCAGTAGCGTCACAGCTGACTCAATAAATTGTCAGGAACGGAGAACTTCATCTCCGTCTACTACCGCGCACTAGACGGACACCGAGAAAACATACCTCTCCTATTCGAACCGAATGCTCCAATAGTATATAATGGTAATCCACTAATGGGAGGCGAGGCCTATGCCGAATTATACTCAAGAATGCCACCTACTGTACACGATGTTACGGGCTACGATTGCCATCCACTGGCCGTGGCCGGAGCTAATGGACAACTATCAATTGCCCTTACGACATCAGGAAAAGTCAGAATTGGAAGTGATAGGGGAAAGGGACTATGCGGATTTTCAGAGACTTTTATTCTAAGGCCCCAACTTGACGGCAAATTTCGAGTCGGATCTTGCGGTTATCGATTGGTTTATAGAGCAGAGGACGACCTTGAACCTTAAGAAAAGTAGTAGTAGTATGATATGGACGAGTGCTTTGTGTAAGTGTAGAACGTCATGTCTATTTCTGATATATATACTAACGGAGCCTTGGATAGTTTGTAATATATTTAAGTTAAACTGGATAGGCTACGGGCTGATTTAGAGATTTGTAAATATTATCAGGTTATGACATAAAATGACATCCTTATGTATTCGCATAATTGCATTTTGAATCATAAAAATATTCGTCTTATGTGTTATATACGAGCCGAAGTTAATTAGATTCAGAATTATTTGACACACGGATTCTACCTGTGATGTTGGGTTAGGGTAACCGCTTTCCCCCAGAATAAGAGCACTAATAACAAATGTTATACGTAATTTTAAAATGGGGATTGCTTCTCAAATGTTTTATTCGGAGGGTTTCGTTGCTGCAAGATTTCATATACCAGAATATACTACTTCAACGCGACGGCAATAGCGCCATAATGTCCACTCCAGAACCAGCAGCGACAATTCCGGCGGCGTCGGAGACACTGGACGAGATTCTTGCCCGTCATCGCAAAGAATCTAGAGATTTAGTAGCTACTGTCACGAGCCTAAAAAAATCGGCAACAAAAGGCGAAAAGCGAAAGAAGAAGGAAGTGCATGCCAAATGTGAACAAATGGAGCGAGACCTAAAGGCTCGCCACGAATCTGAGTTGGCAGCAGCAGATAACACTGGAAGCCATAATATTCCCAATACAAGGGATGGACACGTTACTGAGGAGGAAGTTGAAGATGAAATATCGCCCGATAAGCTGTTAGAACAGCTGGCACTCGATGTCAGCACGCCGGCTGATCCCGAGCCAGCTCCACGGGAACAGCAACAACCACAAAAGAAAGGGCCCAAGAAGAATCGACAGAAAGATAGACTTGCAAGGAAGAAGGCCGCCATAGATCAAATGACCGCTGAGGCTGCACTCGAGGCAGCAAAAACCCCTGATCTGCGCAAGATAGAGCTTGAAAATATAAAGGCTTTAACAGACAAGCTTGGATTAATCCAATACGACGTATGTTAATATATTTCAGTAAAAATTGTAGTCCGAGCTAACGCGGTACTCAGATTGTTCCGGATGGCCATTGTCTTTTCGCTGCACTGTCAGATCAGCTTCGTCTACGCCATAATATCACGACTTCTGTCGCAGAACTTCGACGCAAAGCTGCTGCACATATTCGCGGTGATCCTAATACATTTGCGCCATTTCTCTTCGACGAGGCAACTCTCTCCATGCGAGATCTCAATGCTTACTGTGTTGAGTTGGAGAACACGGCTATATGGGGAGGCGATATGGAAATACTCGCTCTTTCGAAGGAGTATGACTGTCCCGTCTCCGTTGTTATGAGTGGAAGAGCGAGAATGCAATTGAACGAAGCTGGAAAACGATCAGAGCTATGGCTCGCCTATTACAAGCACAGTTATGGTTTAGGAGAGCATTATAACTCTCTGCGGGACAAAGCTGATATGGTGGAGAAGGAGCAATAACCTCATTTCATAGAGTGGTTGGATCGTATTAATAAATGATATTCATAGCCGACTATGGGATGGACAATAAGCCTATCATAAGGCTCTCCGCAATAAAATTTATGATTCGGTGGTCTATTTCGCCTAAAAAATTTCCGACGAAACAAGCTCAGCTTTCCATGCACTTGAGTGATTGGAACATCGGGTTAGGGCACCTTAGCGGAAATGAACAGGACTCCAAGGGATTCTGTACAAGAACTGTACAACCCCTCCACACGGTACTGATTGTGCTCAAGATTTGTGATAAACGAAGTGTAGCAGAAAATATTTTGTGTTGCATGAATTGGTGGAACTGCAGTTGCGGTTGATTTGAAGCTTGTACTGCGATGGATTAATCGAATCGAACCGCAGGTCGTTTGCACCCGTTAGCCTTGTGCCATGTGAATAATACTATTACTAACAATTCGCGCTATTCTTGAATGGCATGTAGCTCCATTATGAAGAGACACGGCGACATCTGATCCAAGGAATCAAATTACGTCTATTTAATCATGCCGGAGGGATAAATCATTGTCATATACTGTAGACTCGAATATACAGCTATTCGATGTCATTAGACGTTCTGGTCCAAAGCAATAAATCATCTGCGAGGAAGCAGAGACGTAATACTTTCCGCAGTTGCCGGGTTTACCCCAACCGTCAATCCAGTCGAGGTGCAGTATGTCGTTGGTGTAATATTATACATTATATCCCACTCCATTCATCCTTGGCTCTAATATACAATAATTCCGTCGCTACACTGAGTCAGACGCATACTATCTCCACCCACACGGTCACTAATCCTGTACGCTGCCATCCCTAGGTCGATATTTCACACCCTGTGCGTCCAGCGACTGAACGATCTCCTCCGGTAACCGTCCATTGACTTTCACCGCGTAAGTACCAGGTTGAAATCCATCAATTCGTAACCATCGAGCAACCTACAAGTTTTAGCGCAATGCCCTGTTGCAATTCCGGTCAAATGATTAACGTACCCATGATTTCTCGGGCTCCGACATCGCGACAAGTCCTTCGAACGCTATAATGCACGTCAATATATATGTGATATATTGGGCCGCAGTATACATACATGGACTTGTGCACGCATGCACATTTTCTTCCGAATTTTGTAGACTTAGTAGCGAATCGCAGTTAGGACATCCCTGCTCGCAGAACGCCTGTAAATACCAATATATATGTCAGCTTAACCACCACTTCAATACATAACGTATTCAGTCTCAAGACACTTCGTAATACAGACTGATCAGAAGGATCAGTGAAGGCACAAGATATTACGCACGTTGAAAGTTCGAACGATGCCACAGACAAGACAAGCCCGCTCTGTTCTTGACGACATTGTATATTTTGAGTGACCGCAAAGTCTCTGCAACAACTAAGTCAAATGCAGTCTTGTAATCGAGAATCAATCCACCGCTTGTGTATAATAAACTGTTCTAATGTACGATTGAGCGAGTGCGAGGAGGTTAGCCAACGCTAACAGTTTGCCCAACATAAACGACGTGCGGCTCATTGTGGTACGGTTAGGGTTTTGCACCATTCTTGACTACAACAAGGATCCAAGAGGCTAAATCAGAATCTCGCAAATCTCAGAAAGCATTGGTAAGAATCAAGTGGCCGACACGATCAGAGGATAATTAATGTCATTGAGAACGCGGAAGCTGACAATTGCCTGCCTTCAAATCAACGCGCACTGGGGCACTGACGTTTTATCATCGATCCGACACGCCGACGCGTTACTAGAGCCTTTTTTGCAAGCTCCGACCGCACCATGTAGTAGTGCGAATCGAATTCGGAGTGGTAAGAAGCCTGACATTTTGGTTCTTCCAGAACTGGCATTTACGGGATACGGATTTCCTTCGCGAACGGCTATTGCGCCGTACCTTGAGCCAACGGGCCGTGGAGTATCGACGCAGTGGGCACAGCGAACGGCGCAGGGGATTGGATGCCATGTCATTGTGGGATATCCCGAGCGTCCGGATGGGAGCAGCATAGTGAAAGATGAAGGACCAATATATAACTCTGCAGTCGTGGTAGGACCATCGGGGACAGTGCTCTACAATTATCGCAAGCATTTCTTGTACGAGGCGGATGAGAAATGGGGCGCATCGTCCGGGCAGGACGGATTCGGCAGCTTGGATTTGAAGATTAAAAATTCAGCAGAGTTGGTATCAGAAAACGAGAATGAAATGCGAATACGGGTGGTACTGGGCCTATGCATGGACTTGAATCCAGAAAAATTTGAAGCGCCATTTACAAAGTTCGAGTTTGGCAATTTCGCCGTTACGAACAAGGCTGATGTCATAGTAATGCCTATGGCGTGGCTCGCTTTTGGCCAACCTGAGTCGAACAACGAGAAAGATGTGACTGATGTACAAGACATCGAAGATGAACCAGACTGGAGAACAGTGCATTACTGGGCAAGGAGGCTCACGCCAGTGGTTTCCCAATACGCACAACCTGAACAGCGGAAAACGTCAAGCACCATTTTTGTTGCCAGCAACAGATGTGGAATCGAGAATGGTAAGATAACTTACGCTGGCTCGTCTTGTGTAATGCAGTTTTGCAATGACGCGTCCGTCCAGTTGGTAGCAACCCTTCCAAAGAAGTCAGAAGGAGTATTAATAACTGATGTTAGCATATAGAGTGGCCGATGGCGGTCTTTTTTAATATTTGAATAGACTAGAAAAGAAAATAGTAATATACAGATCCATAAAATCCTACTGCTTATTTGTCGACTTTCCCACGCATAAATTAACTCCTATAGACCATACCATACCATATTCCACTATTCCAAGTATTGACAAAACGGAGACGAGAAATAAAGTACAAGCGAAGTATTAAAAATACACACGAAATCACTCGTCCTGCTTCTTCTTAATTCCGGCACTGGCGCAGGTCTTCTTCCAGGCATCAGCTTCTCGCCAAGCACGGTCGACCTCGGCCTTGAGCTTTTCATTCGAGGCCGACAGTTCTGCGATAGCCTGCTCCGTGAGTAACTTTTCCAACGTCCACTTTTCTATATTGGCGGCTTCGTTTTCCTTCAATTGCTGGATATACTGGACGGCGCGTTGTAAGATCGAGCCTTTATTTTTCTCACAACCGGGTACGATCTTTGCAAGTTCGGTGATGCCTTCGTTGATTGTCTCGCGCCGTCGTCGCTCTACTTCTTTGTGATTGTCGCGGCGCATGCGATGCCATTCCTCGCTACCGACTGGTGGCTTTTGCGCGCCTGACAGACCTTCCAGATCATTCTGGGCCGAAGACGTGGCAGTTGAGTGTGGAAGCGAGATCGGCATCTGATCAATATGATGATGGGGCAGGTGAGGCTGGGGTTGTCCGCTCGCAGCACTGCCCACCGTTACCTGCACGGACGGGCCCGAGGACTGGGATGTTGGCTGGACGGTCTGATTTATGAGATTGTGGTCGATGGCGGAGTCGGGCACCTGGATAGTGTGCTTGGATGCGTGCTCGTCTGATATTCCCTTGACGACGTTGTCAACAATGCTATTTGACCGCTTGCGCTTATTCGTGGGGGACGACGACGGCTGCTGCTGCTGCTGCTGCTGCTGCTGGAGATGAACTGGCTGTGCCATTGCCGACGACATTTTATCGAGACTATAATTACTTGTCAGCTCCTTGTGGCTCGTAAACAGATTATCAAAAAGTTGGATGGGCTCAAGTCATGTGCCAGGGGTTGTTGTCCGAACTGGACACAACCCTTAGCCACAACATGAAGGAAGAATATGTGATCTGTGCATCCGCCACCGCGCAAATTATAAAAATATATAGATAGATACCTTATATTCTCAAATTCAAGAAGATAACAAGTAGGAGCCAAAAAGTACAGACGAACTTTTTGCCGAAAAAAAGACTTCGTGGAGCAGGATTGTGTTGTCGAACGCGCGATCACGGGGAGCGATGCTGGCGGCGGTCAGGTGTTGCGTCTTGTTTTTATTGTGCTGGAACTGTGTGGGGATGGCTTAAATGGCGAGATATTTGACGGTTGTGTTAGACGCCGTGAGGCTGGCCCGCGATTGGTTGGGGTGTAGGTCAGGTGAGAGGCACGTGTTGCGTAATCAGGTGACCTGAGGTTAGGGCTGTCAGTTACTGGCCTGTTTACGATGCTATCCGCATGCGTGAATCAGAACACCCTAAGCCTGGCATAAATGCATACACGTTTATTGTTTGTGCCGTTGGCTGCCATTACGCATTTACGAGCCAGTTTGTTAATAAAATCAAATGCTGTTTCTACAGAACGATCCCAGGATTTTGTATGGTAATTGGAGTCGACGTATTGAAGAAGGGGCTCAGGTGACTTTAGCCAACGTAGCATTCTCAACATCTAGCAAATCTCGACCAGTTTTCCGTTTCACAAGACTGCACAAATTTCGCAACTTTATATTTTCCCGTATCGTATGATAATATTTTAAGAGGATCCTGACGAGCGGACGAAGGTGTGGTGGAATTGATATTGATGGAACTGGGGGGTCTTCCTGTCCGGCAACATACATGAACAGCAGACGACCTAAATTTCTTAGCATGATTTCACCCGCGCCACATGCCGTTCCGTTACAATTACGGCATTACATATTCGGGACGTGTAGAACTGTAACTAATCCATTTCATTGTCACCCCAAGAGGTTGGTGGCGATTGTGCGGCTTCAACGCTCGCCTCGTTCAGCGCATTCTCGAGGAGGTGTCATTCGCTCGCGTCCCTGCAGATCGCCGCGCTACGGTCAGGAAATCATCGCCTACACCTGGACAGTGCATAGCCAAGTCTGTGGAAGACGGGTAGTATATCACAGATTACATATATTGATATCGGTGTCTAGCTAGGCAAGAGTATTGAGAAGTCCCCTGTCAAGACCAAAAAACAAGGTACCTTTCGAAATTATGGCAAGCATCCAATATGTTGCAATCGCCCATGTTAATTTGCTGCCTGCGGATTGTGGCTTCTTTTCCACGTGCTTGCCACGATATTTCCGGAGAAATTAAACATACCACGACCCGGCCACGCGCGTGGGCGACGCGTTCGGATCCGAAACTCTAAAACGCGTATAAATTTGACACGCGTTCCAAGAACGGAAACCTAATCAAATCTTGCAATTTTACAATTTTGTAATACTGAGACAGTGGCGGTGGTGGTGCCGGTGGTACTGGTATCATATTTGCCTAAGCTGGAAAGAAGACCAAGATGATATGGTAAATCAGGATGATATGGTAAATCTATATTAACAAGACATCTAATCAAACGACATCATTAATGTTCTAAAATATTTACACACAGAAGTAAAAGTCTATATCCAAAAAAGTGATCAAAAGTCCCAAAATAATCCAAAGAATCTAATATCCAATTTTGTCGTTAATCATACACCGCCCCACGTTTGTTAACCAAAATTTCGCGGATCCAAAGGAGCAAAAGAGAATTATATGCTTCCCAACAAGCCACGTTTGACACGGCGATGGTCATGATAACCATGATAACCGTCGTCCGTTTCGTTTTGCAACTGGAACCCGCATTGTCCCGGGAACTGACGGTCGCTAAGAGGTTGAGGGATCCAGCCCTGCTGAACTCCGCTGATGAAGTTCCACGCGCCTGGGCCAGTGTGCGACCAGAAGAAGTAGCCGGTACTATTACCTTCGAATACGTCCATTTGTGCTTCGACAAATGATCTCACTACGTCGACAAGCTGTTGGCTCCACTGTGATGAATCGTCGCTTGTGCATTGACATCCGTCTTCGGAGCACGACGTGCCGGCCGCGGTAGTGCCATTCGAGTATATGCAAACTTCTTCGGCAGCAGACCATTCGCCAGCATAAGTGGGCAACACATCGTTGGATGACTGCAGAGAGTATTGGTAATCGCAGGCCTTTTGAACATGTCCGGGTCCGTCGAGCGTTGTTGTCTCGGGCGTGAAGACTTGGTAGATGTGCGTATCGAGACCGAGCTGGTCGTACGAGGCGTTGACAGTGGAGGGCATGTCGGACCAGTCGGATAGGTTGACGAAGGAGTCGTGCATGATGATTTGCAGGTCCTGGTTATCGGTCAGCGAGCTGCGGACAGCGGAGTAGGCGTCAATGTAGAACTGGCGAGTGACAGAGACGTTGTTGGGGGACCACGAGATTGGCTCATTGACAAGTTCGATGGCGACAACAACGTCGGAGTAGTTGGAGGCCGAGTATTTCTCGGCCAGGGATTGCAGAACCGTGATCGATGCAGGAATGTTGCTAGAGTTAGTTTGCCAATCGACGGCGCCGGCACGGCCCGAATTGTCGAAACCGTTTTGGGAGCCAGGAATTCCGTGGAGATCGATCCAGACCTTGAGGCCAGCGTCCTCGGCCCAGCCGAGAGCCTGGTCGAGGTAGTCCATAGCGCCCATGACGTACGGTTGGGACTGGTCCTTGACGACGGACCAGTAGCCGATAGGAATGCGTAGAGCGTTGATTCCGTACGATGCGAGCTCATTGACAGTGTCTTTAGTGAACCACGTGGACCAGTGTTGCTGGAGAGCAGAAAATGCAGCATCCTGGCCGAGCGAGTTACAGAAGCTGTATTCATCTGACGCGTCAGGAGCGGTGTTCCAGATGTCACCGCCGAGCCACTGTTCGAGGATGAGCCAACCGCCGACATTGACACCACGGATTGTGTGGTCATTGTGGTGGTGGTCAGCAACGACTTGCCTTAGCAGGAGGATGAGAGTAGTGGAGATGACGGTGAAGAACTTCATTGCTGTTGTCTAATGAGTGGATTGATGGGACTGCCGGACAAACCAGAGCGAGACGGACGGGGGAATATAAATATATGCGACGAAGCGGGGCCTCTCATGGCGGCGTTTGAGAAGTTAGCTTGTGCCACGCACATGAGCGATTAAGTTGACCAGGAGGCGGCAGTCACGGCAGGGGGGTCGGCCACGAGGAAGCAGGGAAGTTTGTGCCTGCAAGAAGGCCCTGGAAATGCAAATTGCCGGCGAAGTAAGTGCCTGGAAACGTGTTTGTAGTTGCCCCCCCTTCAGCCACGCGCAACACGGCCACAATAGGCACGTCGACCAGCCACACAAGCCACCTGTCATCTGGCCAGTTGTGCGGCGGTTTTAATAGTCTAGACGTGGCTGAACGGCGTGGCTGGGGCAACGGCCGTTGTGGTACTGGTCCTGCAGGGGTTAATAGCGTGGCGCGAGTACAGGGGGCGCAGGGGGGCCGTGGCTGGTGCCTGTCGTGACACCAAATGAAACGGCAAGCGAGACGGTTGTGCGACCTTCACATGGGATTTCCTACTATCGCTCTCGTTCAAGGTCTGCTGGCGACACTGTCGTCAGAGTATTATTATTTGACAGTTCATTTGAACTGTTAATAGTGGCGATCAGATCAAAACCATCCGACGCATTGTCGTACTTTGGTCTGGGTGTGGGGCACTTATCCGTGCGGCTCGCCGGAAATGAGCAATAGCGACCCGAATTACTCAAAAAAGTTTCTCTTACACAAGAACACCCGTTTCACGGCTAGTCTTTGGCGTTTCAAATTACTCTGTTCTTCAAGCGAAAATAAAGAAACTAAAAAGAAAAAAAATGACTTATAAGGTTTTCTACTTTGGCTAGTCCAACGAACTCCAATTAACCCCGGCGGTTAATAAATACCGATGGAGTCGTAGGTGCAAGAGCTAGATCTAGATGCAAATCCTTCTTATGTCTTGTATAATCGACATACATAATCGGCGTCTGGCGCGTTCCTGCGTTAGTCCTGCGTTAGTAACTCGTACCTTGCAGCATATCGTCGCCACGACTCCTAATCGACCGGCAAAGCAAGGAGGCGTTTTGCTAAACATTCATTTTGTGCACATCTTTGTAGTCACAGATGTCAGCTAGGTACCCTTTCCAAGGTACCCCTTCCAAGGTCCCCTTCGTCGCTGTCCTCAACAAATCGCCGTTTGCCGAAACCCGAGCAGCTTCGGCGGTTTGCATTCCCCTATTGAAAGTGTAGGAGCGTGACACATTCAGCGGGTATCGTGCCCTGACTGCGGCATACTCCACATAATCGCTGAACTATTCTCCCCGGCAGACATGGCCGACGTGGCTTCTGGCGTTGCATCACAGGTACAAGAGGCTCTCAGCGCCACTTTCACAGCGCCATTCAAGCAATTTTCAAAGCTCTTCGATGGCGACGACACTGATGATGAAGAACGCAAGCAATCCATTATCAGTCGCACTCGAAACTTTGCTCGCCGAACTTCGTCCACGTCACAGGCCCGTCCTCAATCTCCGCACCAACCGAGCTCCAACGACCATCGACGGTCAGCGTCTTCTGGCTCACAAATAGACCCAACAGCTGCCGCAGCGCGTCAAGCAACCCAGGAAACTCGTGAATCTAAGCGGATAGAAAAGCAAGAACATAAGAACGTTGTTGAGACACTGCAGCAGATGTTCCTACCCTGGACATGGACGTCATTGAAGATGTCGTTTCCCAGAAACATGGACGCGTGGGTGTGGCAGTTGATGCCTGTTTGGCCCTCGCTCAGGAATGAAGATATAACCCTGCTGATTGCGAAAGGGTGTATTTCGTGGCACAGTCAGGCTGAAGCATTTTGGTTATTTTCTAATGTGGGTGCAGTAGTCAATGGCGAGCGCCAGGACTGATCTCATTCCATTGAGAGAATTTGCATATATAGCTATCTAAGTCATCTATTAAACATCTTATGAGGGAACCAATTACTGTGGTGGTGAACTAGATGCACTGTGTATGTAATATATGTCTTTGACAATTTATATACTCGCG
>NW_027118165.1:0-46445 GCF_038497915.1 Lipomyces doorenjongii | reverse complement strand
TATTAAGAGGCATGAAGGAATATTCAAGGATTCTTATAGTTTCCATTTCATTTCCGCAACATATCCAGCCAATTAAAAAATTGTAAATAAGGGCAAGACAAACACGTCAACTAAACATGGTGATTACAAATAACACAAAAACCGAGCACCCGAGATATCGCACTTGACCGACTCGTTGTCCTCTCAAGAAAGTTTTCGGAATATACCGAGATGATCGCGGCTCTGGCCGAAGAACCAAACGCAAATTTCAAGAATGGTAGTCGTGAACGCAAGCGCTCGCACAGTATCGAGCATTCTGCCCAATGTCGACCGACAGAGGTTAGTCTGGCACTGGCGTACATGCTCATATGTCGCGGGATGACTCTGCGAGTCCATTTAGGAAATTTAAATATCATAATGAACCATGAAAATTTGAGAAATTTAGATATATCATGTTAATAATTTTGCGAGCCGATGGCGGATTTGGTGGATATCCGCCGGATATCTGGCGGATCCGTATCCGCCATGCTGTTGAAAGGCGGATACAAAGGCGGATACATATCTCCCAATTTCAAAAAGGCGGATGGCGGATGCGGATATCGGAAAATTTGGCGGATATCCGCATCTGCCACAGCCCTGGAAATAAGTTGATTGATATATAAAAGTCCTCGTAAATAATTTCGTCAGTAATATGGCAGGAAAAAAATGTTATATATTGCGCCGGTATCACTGTGCCATCCTACGGCACCATATCTACAACCCAGAAAAATACACAAATAAAAAATTAAATATTGCCCGAAATAAAACTTGCCTCAAAAAATTAAATATTTTTAAGCGAAATCTTCAAACCTTAAATATCTAATAGAGTGTGATCCAAACCTTAGATGAATGCCATACGATGACATATTTCCCGTCGTCCCGAAGCTGAATTCCGCGTTCGTCCCTCGTACTTAAACCCCGAGTGTAAAACATTCATCTGCATGATGTTCATCATAATCAAGCGAGCCTTCATGGTCAGTTGATTCGAGCTCGCATTTTATGTTCCTAGCACTCTTCTGCCATCTGCACGTTGTATGCTAATATATGGTGCGTCGAGGTGAGTCATGCAACTGTACCCGGCAGCATACTAATACATAGAAACGCCACCACATTTGTGTCTACCAATCCGAAATTCTCAATACTATTACTTTACCGTGTTTATATTTGCTAGTCTCCTATCCGTGGATATCCGTGAGATAGAGTGGATACGATTTGCGAGCGATCGTAACTCGCAAATAGTCTACTACCACTATACGATTGGTTCTAAAAGTTTACGACTAACGATACGAGCAATGATGTTAGTCGCTCGTAAAAATTGTATAGTTAATATGTACGTTTGGTAACTGGAACATTTCGATAGAATTCTCTGGTCCTAGCTCAAAATGTGCTCTCAATTGTTGACTGTGGGCCACTGGAGACCGAGACATTCTGCACCGGCTCCTCTCCTTCGAGCCCATCATTCAATAGCAAATAATCTACAGCTGGGCTGGCGACGAGGACGTGTAGGAGGTTCCATGTCGAAGGCGTTAAAGCGACAGCATATGCATTAATGAGTAGATACGCCTAATTGTTGGTAATATTTCAGAAGACAAAGGTTTCCTATGCCACGGTTATAAACTTACCTTCCTAATTAGGAATACGGTTACTATACGATTTTACACTAGATATACGATTACATTACGATTAAAGCTGCATTTTTGCGATTAACTTTACGATAATCTCTCACGGAACTCGAACTTTCCGAAGACGAAACGGGTGCGCCGATAAAACTTTAAGAGCTTGTTTAGGAAAGAAACGTCTGTTGGCGCAAGTTAAGGTTTGCATAGTCGCTGCGGAAACATAAACTATACATCCACACTAGGCGTAGATCATCCTCCGGCTAATCACGGGGTTTCAGTACAAAACAACGCGAAGCTTTTGGCTCGTCGTTGTCGTTGACCATTTGCTGATCAGCTGGACACCGGCCTATGGCCAGATTGAGCTTCAACGCTTTGCCTTTCGTCATTACTCACAATGGCGTGGACTGTTGCCGTATTAAAGCCCGAGGCCATGCACCCGCTCCCCTACTCTTGAACTTTTGCAATGAACAGTCTTCTATCACTTTCGACAAATAGATCTCTGTTGACATTATCGAAACCGGGCCCGCTGATTCAAGCTATAGCAGTACCGTATATCCTAACACGCACTCGAAAGTATAGTGAAATGAGTACCTCGACGCATCCCCATATAATCGACACAGTCAAGCAAGATCATCGTGATATCGAGAAGTGTTACGAGTCTATTATAAAGGCCGACAATAATGACACTCGGACAAGATGGGCCAACCAGTTCGTCTGGGAGGTAGCACGTCATTCCGTCGGCGAGGAAATTCTACTGTATCCAGCTTTCGAGAAGTACATAGGATCGGCGACGGCAAAGGAGGACCGTACCGAGCACCAGACTGTATGAGCTGACGAAGAAATATATAATGATCGCTTGTACTAATTCAAAATTTCTGCAGGTGAAGGACGACTTGTATAAGTTCCAGAATATGAAATCTAGCGACAAGGACTTCATTCCCACGTTGAATACTATAATGAATGAACTCAGAGAGCACATAAGAAGCGAGGAGGAAGTTCAGCTGCCACAAATTGAGAGAGCACTTAGTGCGGATGAAAGCATCAAGCTTGCCAAATCATTCTCGCGAACAAAACATTTCGTTCCTACCCACAGTCATCCTTCCGCACCTAATAAGCCGCCATTTGAGACCGCAGTTGCTTTATTGACCGCTCCAATCGATAAGCTCAAGGATATGTTCAAGAAATTTCCGTCCGAATCAACAACTTCGTAATTTTCAAGAAGCTATGGGTGCTAGTCTTTTAGGATGATAAGGGAATTTAATGTCGTTGATGTATTATGATGATAGCTGTCGAAATCATTGGTAATTGAACACCCTCTCTTTTGCCTGCCTGAAACATTACTTAGAGCCAACTATATCTGGCAAACACCACCCTGACGGATTTCCACAGTCAAACACAATTCAGACAAAAACCCTAACATTACACACGGCAACGAGACATAAGCAAGCATAATCGCATAAATAGTTACTGGATCTACGATTCTAAGTTGACTTTCGTCGGGTTCGAGATCAACAACCACGGAACAGACTAGTCCCAACCCCTAAGTCAGACATGCACTATATGAAACGGTTTAAAATGGATGATTAACCTGCAGAATGATAGATAATCCGTCAGAACAGCGATCAGATATCCATGTACTCTTTGCTCGCAGTGGGAATCGTCTTTTCAATTGAAAAGGCTAGTGCGAGGCTCGGGTATCAGCCGTTGGTCAACCAAGAGGAAGGGATTCATAGTTCTGCTTGTGAGCTTCAGGGTTTCAGGGTTTTAGGAGTTACGAATAAATATGTGCGAATAACGAATATTTGGCGAATAATATTCGCAATTGCGAATATTCGGAGCAGCCCTACTTTGGTCGAATAATTGCAGTAAAGTGTTGTTCTCTTATTTCTCTAGCTCAATTTAGTTAGAAACATGTCTATTATAGTGCTATTCAAAATCAACATAAGCTTGCTACGCCTATCGTCAACCGGTCTATTTTCTTAGAAATAGTAATGTGATTATTATGTTGTACCTGAAGACCAAACTCATGCTCAGATGTACCGACAGAACTATGTGGGTTAGGGTGTATGGTTCGTTGGCCACCCGCTCTTCTTCCGCCTCCTATGTTCCTAATCAGGTAATTATTTTTCGATCATAGGCCCTTACCATCCGCCATCCGTCTACAGCTCTACCTAAAATTTGTTTCGTACTTTTGTTTCTAAATATTCTTTCATATCTTTTTTGTTGTTTAACCGTGGTCCAATGCAAAGCCAGAACACTATAATCATCGTTAAATACGATGAACTTTCCCGGACACCTGTACGCGATCCCGAGCCAGCTGAGCCAGTCACGCCAGTGAGGACTCCCAAACCGTGGTCTCAACAAGACAATGTGCTGAGGAGCAGTCTGCCGGTATATGCTGTACTTCGAAATGTAGAGGACGTGTATGACGACGAGTACGACAGTTATCATATTTCCATACTCAGGCCTTACAGCACCAGTACGACAGAGATCATTGTGGACTACCCGTATGTCTTCACTTACAGTCGGATATTGGCTTTTGCTAATTGTTTTCCTAGTCCTTTCGTACTTTAGCAGTCCAATCAATGTATCAAATCGTGCCAGCTCTGATTCTTACGATTCTCCTGGACCTGAGTCAGATAGTGACGATAGTGCGACATCAAGTAGCGGCAGCCTGTGGGAGCGTCCGCCGCCTCAGCGCACGCTGAAAGCCCTCAATTCACTCCGCCCGGCACAAATTCAACGACAGGGTGCAAGACCACGCGCACCAATTACTGGTCCTGAATATTGTGACCCTTCGGTACATGAGCCTGAGCCTACCCGGAACCACAATATCCAATTCAAACGGTAAACCCAGGACTCAGCTCGGTCGACGGCGACACATGCGCAGGCCACCGCGTCCAGCAGTTTATACAGTGCCACAACTGTCGGTCCTGCACTTTTGCAAGGTGCTGCAGAACTTGAACACCGTAGACTACTGGACAGGTGAATAAGGATCCGACAAACGTCAACTCTGGCAGCCGTGAGACGGGGCGTTACTGTGCCTGTTAGACATCTGGATTGGCCGATATGAAGCGGCACCAGAAAGTAGGATCGCGGTTGAGGATCGTTTACAGAGCGAGAGCAGAATCACATAGTATATGGGCGATATCTTCTGAGGAAGAAAGCGTATCTGGAAAAGACTGAAAGAGAGCTTGCCGATCTGAAAGCTGGTGCAATAGATATCCGGAATGCCAGATTTGGTGTCGATGAGTGGGAGATCAGTTGTGTCGGCTATCGGTCAGTCTTCACTTCCAGATTGTTGGATCTCGGGTGCCCACTCTTTGTGGTTGTTGAGATTAACCACTTTTACATCCTTGGAGCCGAGCCGTCCCCGCTGCCAGGACACTGGAGATTGGCCAATCCACATTGAACGTTGTCAGTGATCGATCGACCTCCGCGTCATGTTCCGATCTGGACAGGGGGGAGCTTGAGGAGGCTGCATAGTGCTGTTTCCCCTCTTATGAGGAGGTAGGAGCTGAATGTCCGTGAGACTGGTCATCATCGAGACTTAGACCCTCAGCTCCCATCTCATTTCACATTAGTCCATTCAGTCCTCATCTACGTTTCTCACAGATGAAATTGTCATCAATGCTGAGAGGTTTGGTCGCACTGAGACAGATTCTAGATGTCTTTATGATCAAAAATTAGCAGATATCGCGAGACAGCGTCGGAACATTCTTCTTGATCAGGAAATGTCACCCGATGAAGGTACTCACTTCACCTAATGGTGTCCGCACCTTGACCGCGGTCCTGACCAATTACTACATACAAAATTATGACGTTAGCATACAACGGTCGACGATGCCGGTCGTCATTTTCACAAACCCGCGCGAGTTTGCTGGCTTGCTTCTCTCTAAAGGAAAGATTTGGCGAGTTAGCCGCCGACAGAATAAAAGGCGTCTGGGCAGGCATTCAGGGCGACGAGTGGGTGTCGAGATTTCTCGCCCAGCCGAACACGACCGTAGACGAAACCGACGTCCTGATAACTACCAGTGTCCTTCAGGCAGGCCATAGCCTGGACCGGTACTTCAGACTGTCGTTCGACTTTCTCTTTCGCGGTGTCTTGTCGTTCAGGGAAGAGCTCCAGCTCACGTCATTTTGAAGCCTCCACGTGTGAGCGGTTGCTACGCTAGCTATCAAGCTTTACCATGTCTCAGCACTCGTCGACGGACAGCGAAGATTGGGAACCTATGCAATCCCCTTGTACAGTTAACCAGCACATGTCAACCACTCGATTCGATACACTTTCGCTAAAGGAATTGCTTGAGACAATGAAGGGAAGGATAGTGAAGGCACCCCCTTAAATAACAGTGATCTCGATGCAATCCAGACCAGGATAGCCTGTTGGCGTCGACTTTGGAATGAAGCCCACGGAGTTAGAAATGATCTTAAGCGCCGAGATCGTGGGGACAACGACGCTATTGAAAAATTTCCAGGGAAACGAATTGACATTAAATATGATGAAGTGGATCAATTGACTTTTGAAATCCTCCTTTCGGGCTTGGACCGATTGGAAGGCCGACTTAGAGCGTGTTTGGCAGGAGCCCCTTGGAAGTACCAACGCGACAACTTTAAAATTATTAAGGCTGTCTCGAAAATGGACAAGGCCTGTAGGGCCCGTTGGAATGGTTATGTCCGAATTAACCCGGATAAAGAAGAAGACTACGTACAATCAGAGTCCTGTAGACTTCGATGCTTATTTGAGTTCGATTGAAAGGGAATTACCCGAAGTTCCTGATTCCGTTCAAGCGAACCGCTTTTATCCGAAACTTAACGAGGATGTCGTCAAGCAAATCAAGATCTCAGGACTCCAAACACTGCCTAACACTCGCACCGGAATGGTGGCCTTGGCTCAACGAGTTTGGGAAAGCATTCGCCTAAAGCGGAATACTCCAGTTTCTGAAGTTAAAAATACTGGTTCATCGACTCTGCAAGGGCAAACTCAACGACCGCGCCCATGGAATAAGCTTTATAACAGCCGTCCAGGACGCCAGTCGTCTCGAGATTTGAATAAGTTTGGCGGCAATAACGATTCGGAAAATTACAAAGCCGTTAAATCGGAAGGCCACAAAGAAAAGTCGTCAAAGATTGAAAAGCAGGAACCAACTTGCTACTCATGCGGAGAACTTGGCCATATAAAGCCTAAGCCACGTATCCAGCAGCAATGAGTAGTCCAACACAATCAAGCCTCCTCAGACGAAGATTCGTCGGAAAACGAGTAGGGGTCGCCCTTGGCCCGGAGGACGGACCCCCAATTTTCGGTACCTCGGCAGCGAAGATATGCGGAGTATAAGTTCTGTTGGATCCCGGCCGGTGGGCCTGACTCCCGGCGAGCCGGGAAACGTCAGCTCAAACTCGACATTGAGCAGGCATTTGGGCGGGATGCCGAAACAAACTGGGGCCCAGACTTCGCAAACATAATGCGAAGCATCTATATCCCCCTAAAAAGCGAACTGCCTGACCCCTTCAATCGCCATTATTGGCTTCACAAGACAGAATATGGCTGAGCCAGATCTGGCTCGTGCAAGTCGATGAGGACGACCTGCTGGCGGATCATGACCAAGCAGGTATGTTCCCAAAATTTTAGGAATATTGCGAGAGGTTCATTGCCCCATTCCGTGGTCAGCATGGGGCTCTGCATGAGAAGACACCGGACGCATGGCTAAAAGGGAAGTCGAGGTACCCGGTGGAGGAGGAAATTCGGCTGATTGTCAGAAGTTTGGTCTAAAACTCTCCCGATTCCAGGGCAACTCGGTCGAATATGACCCCGACTCTCTCGTACGGGCCATCGTCATTTGCCGATGTATTCCGACGCCGGATCGTTTTATTCATTGGGAACATTTATTTGATGAGAGAACGCGGGAGGCCATAGCCACAAAGAGGCATATATGCACGAAGGGACATGAAGCATTTTTGCATGGGATATATTGATGGAATGAATAACCTATGTGTATAAATTCTTTTTCTCGAGACTGTGGCAACTGGTGATAGGCACCAGGTCAAAGAAAGCTTCCTGTCTGACCATGATCTCAGCCGGTTCATGATAGAGGTCTGTTACGTACACGTGGATATTATGGAGACGCTTAGTGGTTATTTTAGTAGAAGTTTATTTTGGTTCTTTTGATGCGTTGTTGCGTTCAGGTGCAGACCCCCATTTTATAAATGGTTCTTCTCTCCTCTCTGCTTGAGGGGGGATATAGGCAATAATATATATGTCCGTTGTTGATAAGGTCCTTCGCTCCAACAGTTTCCCTCGAGACGTTGCCAAAATTCTTGCCGCACAATTGTCCCAAACTAACTCCCAACGGCACAACTGCGCAAGAGTTGTGCTGTAAACATGGGACGTCAACTGCATATTTCATACAGTCTATGCAGCAGCCTTTAGGTGTCAAAATGGCTATCGATAATACCGTCGAAGTGTTGTTTTTCTGTAAGCCTGAGGATGTTCATCGGGCGCGTCTTTATGGGCACATGGTGGTTATAGACACCACCTATAAAACCAACAGATTTCGCTTGCAGCTAGTCGTCATGGTCACTGTAAACAACAATTTGCCTACTCTCAGGATAGGGGGATGCTTTATCAGCAACGAGTAGACTCAGCCATACATCTGGGTCTTACAACAAAACTTGATTGTACAACTGCATATAAGAACTATGTTGAGAATGCAATAACAATATCCCGATCTGCACAGAAGATGGTGTATGCAGAGGTGATGAAGAGGATGCATCAGGAACAAGGTCATATCAACGAGACCTGCACTTGTACAATCAACTGCGTTATCTTTGCCGTGTTAGCATCAGATTCAGCCTGGGTTACCAATTGATGTTGGGTTGTCAGGGTTCATTAGTTACAGGGAATCGCGGCAATCTATAGGTTGAATCAGAACTAGCACCAAAAGTATCAGAATAAATCGTGCTTTAACGCAATAATATCCGCGACGGTGAATTTACTTAAACATGAGCCCTAGGCACAATTTATTGAGCTGCCGTACTATTCTCTAGGCGACTACTCTAATCCATAGAGCGTGCGACGTAACTGGCACATCGTATCTTCTGCGTCGTTTAAAGTTTCTCGTTGTTGCTATAGATCATATCCTTTAAGCTACCATAAAGAAATGCTATCACAACGTCCATTTGATGGCAGCGCCATCCATTAGTGAGTAGTGTCGCAATTAAGAGTGTCCATGCTCTTTTTACTACAGATGCGAATGTTTGATTATATCCGAGGCCGACGTCGTGTTCATAGCCTCGTACAAGTAACAGCGCCTTTTATCGTTGGAGTTTTTATGCAGAATCCGTTTTGGTTTTGAAGATCCACTTATTTGTCAAATCTTTCAATTTCGTGCTTGCGTTGGCGGAACTAACGCCCATGTTTGATTTTCCTTAAGCGATTGTATCTCCTCTTCGGAGACTTTCAACCATTCACCGTTGGCGCCGTTAACTGCTTCTCGAAGCTTTGGGGATCTACGTCCTCTGTTGATAGTACCGCCAATACAACGGCTTTTGTTATTGCTTGTTTCGAAAGGCAGGTTGCCGTATCTCATCGCTGGGCGGCCCCGAGTCACTCCAGTCGACTTCCCGGTGGGCCTGACACCGTTGTATGATCACCTTCATTTGTCTTGGTACTATCGTGTTCGATCGTTGTGGCGGTATCGCTCTCGGACTCTACTTGAGTAGGGTTGGTCCCAACGAGGATAGTACGCAAAGATGGTACTCGTTCAGCATGATTCGCAGAAATAGATTTATTCAACAAAATCTACTATTCGTTTTCTCTACGCAATATTAATGTCCACGGCGTCTTCAATCTTAAGAATATAGTTACAATAAATTCTTAGTCCAAATGTCTCCTGCACAAGATTAATATCGCAATCACGGCGTTCAGGGTTCCAAAATC
The DNA here is from genome assembly GCF_038497915.1 of Lipomyces doorenjongii. NCBI lineage: Eukaryota > Fungi > Ascomycota > Lipomycetes > Lipomycetales > Lipomycetaceae > Lipomyces > Lipomyces doorenjongii. The sequence continues at coordinate 36,872 of NW_027118165.1, read as the reverse complement.
TCATGCTGTCGATATTATTTGGGACAAGAATTCTCCAAATCCGATCGACGATATTCCACGGCACTGATCCAGAATGGTAAGTTATACTTGCTGAAAGGATATGTATCAATTGAAATTGAATTAGCAAGGCTAGAGAGGTTATCAGTGATGTGAAACTCTCCAAAGTCTGCAGTGAGGAGGCACTTACAATTTCACTTACCTCAGGCCAACAAAATTGCACTCTGTGAGCATTCCAGCGCTGAGCTTGCTGACGCTTCCTCCTGTGCCAGGGAAGGGAACGTAGAATCTAGTCATTTGTGCCACTAGGTTCCCGCACTTATCAAAGCCCTGCATAACAAAAGAAAAACATTTGCACTTGGAACCGTCTCGATCTCATCAAGCCCTAGCCTTAAACCGACAAGATCGAAGTCAAAGTCTGCTGCAGACTTTAAGGTTTGGATCTCATCCAAATAAATACTGTATACGCCAAAAAGAGGCTCAGGCTCCTGACTTGGTCCGTTCGTTCCAGTAGTGCCGTAGAGAATGTTTCTAGAGCCGGCGGCGACTAGAGCTTCGGATGAGTTAGCTGCATAGAGTGAAGCCGCAGTTACGTTCCAAGGCGACGGTTCTTCGTATGGAGAAGTCGGATAACGAAGTCGAAAGTTGCGATAGCTATGTCATAGTAATCAGTTTATATTTGTGAGTCAGTGAGGAAGAACGGCAGCTCACGTTGCGGGCGCAGCAATGTCACCTCCACCGCAAGATGTGTCGATATCATCAAACTGTTCATCCAATTAATAAAGCTGTCGGCTGGACCCAAATTAGAGCTTACCGTCAAAATACCTAGACCTTCACAACAATTATGTGTGAGCTTTGGATAATAGGGTCTCTCGATCTCTAGGCCATCGGCGATTAGGCCTGCTTCACTAGAGTCGTTAAAAAGGCTTGAAATCTGACAGCAAAAGTATCCGCAAGCCCTATCGACGCCCCAGCATATACTTTATACATCTCTTCACCAGCAGGTATGGCTATCGACACACTGCTGGGGGCATAATATACGAAGGAATCGTTAGCACCAAAAAATGTCAACACCAACGTAGCAGATTGACTTGGGGGGACAGTGGGGTTGGAAATGTTGAAGACGGTGATGTAGAATCCTTGAATCGTGAACGCCGCCGTCAGCTCGGACGAGAACGATATTGCATATGAATTATCAAATCCGTCGCCCTGATAGGGCACTCCAAATAGAGCATTAGGACCGCCCGACCGTTTTGAGCCGTATGTGTTATTTCCTGAAGAGCGTACGACAGTTGCCTTTGGAGAAAAGTTGAATCCTTTGTAGTGTGTTGCCATGGGAGCGCTTCCAGATGGGTATGTGTTGATGTCATCAAACTAAGGACTGTCAATGGAAGTTTTCATGTCGAATTTATTCTCGATAATTAAAAAAATACAGTAAGAACGTGCGAGGTTGCAGTTAGAGTTGCAGGCACACAAGCTGCGCAGCTAGTCACAGCTGTTGTAGGACATCCTGTGGACGTAGGAGCTGGCCGTGTTAGTATGTGGCACCACGATTGCAATATCGTCAATGGCGACACTACCGGAAATGTCAGTTAGACAGTTCGAGAGATCAAGAGGGGCGTCAAATTAACCTTGCTGGGCCACTTGCGTCCGAGTCGTTGTGCCCTTTCCTACAGGATAACGAGAAACGTCGACCGTATGTCAAGCCCTCTCGCTCAAAATCATTTATTAGCAGCTTGGGACTTCCTCTAGGAATTTGGAAGTCGTAAGACCCAACGTCATATAGGCTTCCACCATCAGCAGTTACATTCTGAAAAAAGAACAATACGTAAACATCTGTACCTTCTATGTTTGTAACTCGCTTTTGAGACGTCAGCAAGCTGACTTCTGGAAATCAATCCTTTAAGCTCACCATAGAAGACAGGTTCAGGTATCGATAGTTCGAAAAGGTTGTACTGTCAGGGGTACCGAAGGCGATGGCTCCGTTTCCGTTAGAAAGCAGTGCAATATTACCTGAGGAGCAAGCGTCGGCGTATGTTGAATTTGGTGCGAATGGTGAGCATTTGAGAAGCTCAAAATCACTCAAATAGAGGTAGTCCGCATAATGGGATCCGGTGGGAAGTGGCTCGATAGATGCCGTCATAGTTGTGATAATATGTTCAAACTGACGACTTCATCAGAACGAACGGGTCGTCGAGTGCTACTACCAGAAGTCACCGTTATACTCACATCAAGCACAGACGTTGTAGGAGTGGGTACACCACCACAGGTATGACAGTGGCCGACCGCGGCTGCATCGGCTCGAGGAGCTAGAATACAGAAGCATGAAAAGAAAGCGACAAGACACGCACAAAAGTTCATTGCAGGTATTTTTACCAGTAGCACTCAGAAGTCATTGATCCTCGCTGGCGAAGTCTGCCATTTATATATCTCCCAAATTCGTTTGCATAGGTTGCAACTGGCGGAACATGGCTTCCAGTAAAAATCCGATGCACTGGAATATCTGCAGTACCGGGTTGTTGAACAGTGCGTCATGGACGCGATTCTGTCAGCAGTTGCGGCTATGGAGCCGCACTGACGCGGCTTATGCAGCATATGCTGCCTTTCTTGTTTTTGGTTCTGCTTGTTGTCCTTTTAATTCTGCTTGCATGTTCGTTGATTTTGCGCACAGTATTTTGGCCCTGTTTGCAGCAATAGATTATAGGTCGGCAGAAGATCACAGGAGGGGTTTGTCCTCGCTGCCAGACAAAGCAACTTGGATATATTTTTTGTATAGCTGCCCGTTCAGTCCAGGCTAGTCCCAGTCCAGTCCAGTAAACACACTCCAAACCGCCGGCCCAATTGGCTCATCCCAGTGCGGTTCTGTTGGCCAGTCAAGGGACATGCGGTAAGGAAAAGATGCGCCAACACGTACTAGAGCAAGCCGCGAGAAATGAATCCGCGCGACTGCACGAAGAAAACCATTTTGCTGTCCAAGGACATTATTGATTATACAGTAGAATAGAAAAAATGTTGACTCTTTCAGGGTGTGACGAATGCCGCACAGGCTGTTAATAAATTAAATTCAGTTACGGACCGAGTAAATCCGAGTTGACCCACCCGCGATAATCGAGACCCTCGTACGAGCCGCGTCTGGTTTTGCGGACGCAGAGTCTCGCCTAGATCTTTGATCAGGGCCACCATCATGGACTCAAACTAAAATATATGTCAGCCGCACATCTTTTTAAACACATCCGTAGTTTGCGGCTGTCGCATCGACGGATTTGTGGTCTGTTGCGTCGATCAATCTGGACTGTAGAGTTCAGGCTGAATTCGCCTTCTGACGCCTTTGTGGCCGGTCAGAGCGTTAACGCGGAGCCCTCGATATGCGCCCTCACATTTTGCTACCGTATTCTGTATCCTCTTGCATATACGTGAGGTATGTCTGCTTTGGCTACAACGGCTACACCAATTGTGAGGCTCATCTACCCAAGAAAAATCATCGCCGAGCAAGAAGTGGGCCACTAGCACGCGACATCCCCCCACAATACAGCTAAGGTGCTAACCCCATCCTTGAGCGCCGCTTTACCCTGCTTTACCCTGCCAAATGCTGCATGGAAAGGGCTAGCCCGGTAGGTGCTGTGAGGGTGCCTGCCAATTTTATTACCCCAAACCCACATCGGCTCGCCGGTGCCCCCACCCCCCCCCCCAAGGTGTTACAGACCGGTAGGTGCAAAACCGCCTTGTGCCTGCCCGCTTGTAGGCGCCCACATCAGGCGATGTGGCGAAACTATTCCACTATAGGTATAGCTTCTTTTCCACAGTACAAGTAATATTACTTACTTCGTCTTATATAATTTGAATCCTTCTAATGTTGTGTTTTGAGGCCGGAAAGACGATCACAACTATGGACCAAATTGAAACTAGAAGACTTGAAATACTGCTTATCGCGCTAGGATTCGTTGTGAGACATAAGGTCTTCAACAAATGTTTGTCAGCCTTGACTTCAATCTCACCTCGAGACGATGTTGCTGGTCAGTAAGCAACTTGAATTGGGCGATACCAGCGTTACGGATACGATGTTTATTCAGGCCTTATATAAATCGCTGGCGCCAAAATTCTTGGATTACAAAAATACTTTACGTGCGCGTGATTTGTCTCTCCGGCAAGTTCTTACAGCCTTAACTGCGTACGATGAAGAAACTCGCAGGGACCAGGTACAAGAGGAGCACAGTGCCCACCTGACCGAGGCAAGGGTAAACCTCTGAAGAGTTGCCAAAGACGCCGTGACAATGTGAGTTCGTCGATGAGTTTGGTAATTCCTATGGAAGAGAGAATGTTCATTACTGACTAGTTTTCCTAGCGAGCCGCGAAAAACCAAAGGGTTCAGGGTTCTAATTCCTGCCTCTGTCCTACCTTCTATTGGATACGCGTGGTATCCAGGAAGTGGGCAAGCTGAAGACGATGATGGCCCGCTGACAGGACTGACGTTTGTGCCAATGCCGGAACTGGCTCAAGTACCACCCGAATATCATTAACCCATGCCGCCTTTCTGAAAGTCAATGCGGACCAATTACCCCCTCATAGGGAGTACGTCCATCGCATCGAACTAAAGGAAGACGCTCAGCTGACCATGGCCCGGATTTACCCTCTTTCAGACCCAAGTATATCAGGCCATAACCGCATTGCGATCCATTCCAGCCGCACAACAAGCGTTTCAGCTAGGAACTAAGATCGATTTCGAGAATACGTCTCACACAATAGACAACTCAAACAAAATTGACAGTAGTCCGAGCAGTTCTTCAAGAATATATCGAGGAAAATTCAAGAAAGGGATTCATTCGACAGTCAACTGCACCGATTAGTTCCGCTGTCAGGAGTTCACTCCTGAGGGTTACGTACCTGGTACGGTTATTGACGGCCCGTGCCCCCGTCGGTGGCTTTTGGTTCATGTTAATGCGTTATTTGTTATTGGTTAGTCTTGTTACATACGATAAAAGTTTTCATTAGTTGTAGAGGCGCTCGGACGGGTGGTGCAGGAGTACACAGAAGAACACACTGGACCCCTCCGAGTCCTCATAGTTTATATTCTAAAATATGTTGGTATAAGCTGTCCAGCTAGCGTAACATATCGTACAACTCCGACTCTTGACCTCGAGACCCGCGACGACTCTCACATTATATTAACTATCCGTGGCCGTGTCGTACACAACACTTAACAGAACCAGAACCAGAACGGCTAACAGATATGGAGAACGATTACGTACAACTGTTGGGTTATCATCGAGGACCGGCGCACGACTAGATCAAACCGATAGTGGACAGGATGGACGAAAACTTCCAATGATTTTGACAGCATCATAGAATGTTTTCGAAAACGTTTGGCGACCCTGACAAGATGGGTACCCGTCAGGAATATTCGAGCACTGAAGCAGAAGACCTCCGTGGCACAATTTGCATCGCTGGCAGCTCACATAGGATTGAATGATAAGGCCCAGTGCGATCAGTACTACATCGGGTTGAAGGACCACATTAAGGATGAGATTTCTCGCGTCGGGAAACCGGACACGTGAACGCAATGCAGCAGTTGGCATTGCGGACCGACGGCACCGCGATCGCTGCGATACTGAGTCAGCGACAGGAGGACGACGTCCTTCTCCATCCTGCGATGTTTATGAGTCGAATTATCATGTGCATGACCAAGAACTGTATGCGATTGTTGAAGCATTCAAGGGTTGGAGACACTATATGCTTAGTTTTACTCAAAAGATCAAGGTCTATGAGAACCCTCGAATACTTCACGACCCGACACGACATCTTCAAACGACAGCTTCGGAGGTCTGAAATGTTAGCCAACTTCAGTTACACGCTTGTCTTTCGTAAAGACCAACAGAATAGTCGTGCCGACTCGCTATCACGGGTGCAGAACTCAGCGACACGAAGATTCAGGGCGTGCTGATCCTTGACGATATTGAGGTTGAAGAAACGGTGCATGTCGCGGCTGCACGTCTCATGATGGAGCCAGGGAAGGAGATCGAGGATCGTATCCGGACGTTACAACCGAACGACCAGTGGCTCAGGACCTCGATGACAAGTTGAATTAGTCCACGGACCACCCCGAGATACGAGGATCCACTCTGACCGACGGTCACGTATACAACAGTGATCGTCTCTGTGTCCCCGATGATCTTCAACTCAAGACGGATATTGTTTCCGCTTCCCACGATCGGATTACGGCAGGCCACCCGGGCACTCTGAGAATTTATGAGCTGGTTAGTCGGGGACACTTCTGACCGGTATGCGATTTGTAAAGGCTTTCGTGAGACCTTGTGACAAGTGTCAACGCACGAAGATTCCTCGACGACTACCATATGGTACCTTACAATCTTTGCCGGTTCCGGAACGGCCCTGGACGTCTCTGTCTATGGACTTCATCACGGACCTTCCGATTTCAAATATTGTGATTCTATTCTCGAGGTTATTGATCGTCTAACGAAGATGGCAAGATTTGCTCCCGTCAAGAAAACGATCACCGCTGTTGAATTGGCGGGCGTTTTTATTGATCACGTATTTGCCAACCATGGCGTCCCTACTGATATCGTCTGAGATCGCAGCTCTGTGTTCCTGTCTCGATTTTGGTCAGCCTTCCTGGACACGACCAAGATCAAGGCCAAGTACTCAACTGCTTTTCATCCTCAGACGGATGGACAGAGAGAACGAGTCAACCAAGTGTTAGAACAGTTCCTCCGACTTATGCGGCGCGACGACAAGATGATTGGGCGGACCCGTTACCGTTTGCTCCGTTCACTTACAACAATACACTCAACGCTTCCATGAATCAGACTCCTTCCTTTGCGAATTACGGTTATAACCCGACCTACCATATTGACGTTCCATCTGGTGCCGCTACTATGACGGCAGGCACGATCGTCTACAGACTTTGGAAAGCCTCCATAAGGACATCCGGGTTCAGGGTTTCATGGCGATTTCAGGGTTTCAGGGTTGAGCTCTGGCGGCGCGAACATCTCGTAGGGACATTAGCGGTGGGGGATATGGGGCAGCCAGCGGCCATTAGGGCGGATTTAAGGCCGTGATGACTGCTCGTCGCCGTTGCGATAGTCGATGATAGCGTCTCCTTTAGATTTGTCGATCAAGGACTCGGCGAATAGGATGCCGCGGCCGCCAGCGCCGATGATGAGATGTAAGCCCGACAACTTGGCAAATTGGAGCGCGAATGCTCCCACGGCTGACGCGGCACCGTAGACAAGCTTAGGTTGCTTCCCCGTCGGGATCACGGCTCCGGGAGGCCCAGACGTTTGTACAGGCCCACCGCGGATGTCATGGCGGCCAGTGGAAGCGGCCACGCTCGTCGAAGGTGGTGGTGCTGGGCAGGTAGAACGTGGTGTACTGAATTCGGTACACGTTCTCGCAGACTGCATGCACCACGCCGGCGATGTCGTCTCCCGTGTTGGCGGATTTGGTCATCGCCGGTCGTTTTCTTTTTGGGAATATTGTCACCATGGAGATGTTGTATGCTGCTTTGCACCTACCAATCCCTTTGGGTTGGAGTCGCTCACGGCAACTTTGATCAGAACCTGATCGGCATTTGGAGTTCGAACCGGCGAGTCCACGATCTGGACCGAGAGGCCGGTCTGGATGATTGCTTGTTTCATGGTGGTGAGGAAATGGGTCACTGAAATCCACGATCAAATGTTAGTTGGAATTCTTTAAAGGGTTGGATTGATAATCCAATGGATTATCAGTAACCAAAGTTTATGGGCCTAGGGTTTCATTAGTATTGCAGGGCCGGATCGGAGTGGCAGACAGCCGATGTTGACCGGTCCCGGTCTTTAGACCCCGGTTCCGGAGCATAGCAGAACATTAAAAAGATGGTTAGACAGTTTTTATTTCAGCATTCGCTATCGTTTAATTATTTATTACAGTCCTCAATTAAGCTTCACGCGATCTTTTTCTTCATTTTTCCTGGCAGGTCTTCAGCTCAGTCCTACCACAAATATGGCAGCCAACAAAATCGTACCGTCACGTACCGCACTATTCCTCCTCGACCTCCAAGTCATGTACGCGAAAATGGACCCAAGCTTCGATGCACTCATGACGCACACGGCCTCCATCGTCAAGGCAGCCAGAAGTAAAGGCATCACCATCGCCCACTGCCGCGTCGCCTTCACCGAGTCCGAGGTTGTAAATGTCCCAGACACGAACCCGACTTTCTCCCAACTACAGAATGATCCCTCTCGTGCAGCCATGCTCAACGTAAACTCGTCAGAGGCCGCATTCCACCCTGCCGTGGCGCCAGAGGACGGCGACATCGTCGTCAGGAAAAATAGAGTGGGCCCGTTCTTCAATGCACCGCAGGATGTCCATGCCATCTTCCAGGGACGCGGGATCGATACGTTGCTCCTGGGAGGTGTTTCAACTGGCGGTGCTGTGGCGGCGACGGTGGTGCAGGCGTCGGATTTGGATTATCGGCTTTTCGTGGTGGAGGATTCTTGTGCGGATCCGAGTAAGGAGACGCACGAATTTTTGATGAAGTTCTTTGCGAAGAGAGCTACCGTGATTAAGAGTGAGGAGCTCAAGACTTTGATCAAATAGTACTGGAGATGCTCTCTAGTTGGATATCAACACAGTACTGTATCACGAGAGCAACGATTTGAATATCTGTACCATACTATTTTTGATTTTCTGTTATCTACATTTGAAGCCTACGGGTGATTTTGCGGACTACTGCTTTGAATTTGATATCGGAACGATCTAGCGATGCTAGAGCTTGTTCCAGTTCTTAACTTTAAGGACAAGATCCTAAGATGTTTTAAAAGCCAGCAAATGCTCGTAAATACATGTGATTAGGCCGGGTCAGCTCTCCTTAGGCTCTCAAGATGCTACCTAAATTCTGCATAGTATTGAGCACCAGCCTCGCAACAGTCTCGGAATCCAGTACCTCTTCGTATCCCCAGCACCCGTGTATACATCTTCTCGGCCTCGGCCAACCTACTTTGGTTCTTGTCCAGGTTATTGACTCGTCGAGCGTCGATATGTGCTTCGGTCAGAGTGCCTCCTCCTTTCCTTGTAGCGCCTGTATGTACATCTTCTCGGCCCCCAGCTTGACGTGACTCGTGTGTGTGTTTTTTTTGTGTCCTTCTTTGGTTGTGAGTGAGACATAAATACCCTAAACCCGTGGTCACCACTCCCGAAAACCGCACCTCAATCCAGTGAGCCTAGCGACTCTTCTTTTCCCTCCTTCGGTCAAATCCACTTCAAATTGGGCTTCCATTATCGGATTCGAATCCATTTGCCAGAATGGAAGATACTCAGCCCCAGCAGATCCCACCCGCACCAGTCCGAAAGAAAACAGCATGCGCAGAATGCAGACAACAAAAGGTCTCACGGACAGCGTCCGGTCTTTCGTCGCTACCAACTCCATGTAAACTAACAGTGCCAGAATAGATGCGATGCGAAGGCGATCCAAGCACCTTGGCATGCTCGCGCTGCCGCCGGTTGAAGATTCCATGCGTTTTTTCGGCGCCGTTCAAGAGGACGCATAAGCGGAAGTATGTCAGTTGTTGTTGAACCGCTCCTGTTTCTGTCACAGAGCTAATTGTCCGTGTCGTGTAGACGGTTACAGGAACTTGAGAAAGAGACTACTGCTTTAAAGCGCCAGCTATTGTCTGCTCCTCCGGCAGAACCTGGCAACCATCTGCCTAGTGGAGATCCTCCGCCTCCACGTCAGGAAGAGGATATCGATGTCTCGCGGATTTCTACGGCCAGGATATTACGTCGTAATGAACCGTCTGCTGATAATGATCCGACTCTGTCGAGGACTATCGACGGACTGGAGCTTCCCCCCGGCATTATTGATGATTGCTTTGAACTGTAAGTTTTCTCGCTTCTCGATGGACTAGCAGTTGATGCCACACAGATACTTCAAAGGCTATCATTCTATGCTCCCAATTCTCGATCCTAGCGTAACCCCAAACACATTCTACCAACACGCTCCATTTCTGTTCTGGGTCGTCGTCTCCATCGGCTCTCGCAGGTACACCCGACAACCTACCCTGACTCAAGCCTTAGCTCTACCAGTGACTAAACTTGCTTTGCAGTCGATAATCGTCCGAAGCAAACCAATCGAGCGCATGAAAGGACTGATACTTCTACTCAATTGGCCATTTCCTTCCGGCCCTTTTTACCATGATCCATCTTTTCTTCTTGGCGGTACTCTGCTTCATATGGCGATGCAGTGTGGTCTGCACGCACCTACTTTTAGTCAGGAATTTTCAAAGTCATATCTCAAATTACCTGAACAGGAGCCCGCACGGAGAGCGGAATTGTGGGCTTATGTTGTCATTATATATCAAAGGTATAAGGTATACCATTCTGAACTTAATCGCACAGCTACCATTGCTAATCGTAATCATCAGGACGTGCTCTGGTAGTGGGCAAGCAAACTTGGTCTCATTCGAAATTTATAACGAGCAAATACAGTTCAAAGCCTTACTGGAGAAGCTACCGGTGACATTAAGAATACAAATTCAAATCAGCAACATCATCACTCGCGCTCATAAAACCTTACTGGATCTCGGGCTTCTCTCAATGACTCCGCAGCAGGAGCGTACAATGGACGCTCTTTTGAAGGGATTTAATACAGAGTTGGATAGCTTAGAGAATCTTGCGTCGTCGAGTAGGGACCAAGTACAGGATGTACTTCCATATCCTGATTCTTGCTCAGTTTGGGACCGCCTCTATATAGCCTCTGCTCGTCAAGATCTTGTCGCAATGCACTTTTACAAGTCCGCAATAACCCTGGACATGCAATCCTGCATGTTGATCTTCGACGCCACATCAAGTGTCCTCGAACAAGTCCGCGACCTTGACAGAGACTACGGCCTACACCGTATATGCTCCCGGTTTCTTCTAACAGTCACACTACTGAGCTTGGCCAGCATGGCTCGCATCCTCAAGGGTCCATTCGCAGGATATCTCGACCAAACCCGCGGGTATAATCTCTTTGACACTGGCGTTCGTTTCGCACGGTCTTGTTCCGTCCAGAAAGCAGACTTTGGAGAGAGAGGTGCTGCGTTTGCTGAGCAGATCTGGAAGAGCAAGAAGGTGTTTCGCAACCCCGATGGATCAATTAATATTACTCTCCGTGTGAGGAACCGTCTTTCAAGTGGTCCATTGCATGATGCTATTAGAAGCTGGAAGGAGGAATTCTTTGATCCCGAATACATGCATTCTGCGCCTGGCATGGATATTGGTACGCTCTTCGCACACGCTTTTGTGCTTTCTGGCAAGCATATATCGGCTAACAGTGTAGTAGAAGCCGTTATACATTCGAGTGCGACTGCTGGACTCGACGCTACGCTTGCTCCAAGTTCGGTTTCCAATGGCGGTCTGTCTAATTTCTCCGCAGCACCGGAATTTTTGCTGAATGATGAGCTTTCGGGAGATTTGGGACTGGGACTGAATGACAATTGGGATGTGGCCGGGTCGAGTATGAGTTGGATGGCTTGAGTGCTACAGGTAATTGTTCATTCGTTGCTTTTGTTCGGGACTCTGCTCTAATTACAATAGTGGCTCTAAGATTTGCATTCCCGGTTATTTATTAGCTACCTTAAGCCTGTATACCCACTGAACGCCCTCAAGTCCTCGTCGTTGCTCATTCCTGTGCCTTTTTCCTCTCTTCCCTCTGCTGCCTCTCCTCCGTCCAATTCATTCCCCATTTGTACTCTACCCAAAGCAAAGACGTCGCGAGAACGAAAATTATCCCCAAGAAAGTATAACACCACCCCCACCCCATCCCATCAAGCATGTATGCAATAACCGCCGTCCCCGCGCCCGCAACCCAACACCGCACCAAACTACTCGCCGCCGTCACAGTTGACGGCTTCTCTGGGAATAAATCTACCAGCAACGAACTCAAACTATTACTGCAAGACACTTGGCAGTACGAAATTATGAACTCCAGTATCAGCGGCACGGCGAGGTTGACGCGCTTTTGCAGCACCCACCCGAAAGGGATATAGGTTGCTGCGACGAGCGGCGCGAAAATGAAGACTGGCTGCAAGCGCACTTTTTCGATGGGGAAGTCGCGCAGGTTGGTGCTGCGTTTCTTTTCGAGCGGGAGGTTAAGCTTTTTGGCCCAGCGGCGGTAGTTCCAGTCCATCAGCTTGCCGTTGAAAAAGGCGGCGAAGATTGCAGCGCCGCCGACGGGTCTGAGAAGATAAGTCAGTCAAAAGATCAGCCGGGCGCGGATTGTGGCACTTACAGGTAGCAGAGGCCGACTTTGAATGTGTTGAAGCCGTACACCTCGCCGAACAAGGTGGGCAAACTTGCAAGTAGGGCCATCAGAACAAACATGCCCAACGCAATGAAGCAGATGACGATGCAGGCGTCCTTTTCGCGCAGTATCACGACCGAAGTCATCGGGTTTGGAAACTGGAATTTGCGCTTCTTAGCTAGTTCCTGTGCCTTCTTCTCCTCGTCGATTTCGCTACCCCGTCCTTGCTGAATCGCCCTCTTCTTCTCCGCCCGCGCGCTCCAATACTGATACGGACTCATCACCCACCAATCCGATGGCGGAATACTCCCATCCCCTACAACCTTCCTCGACGTCTCGGGCATGAAGAGCGCATACACAACCACGTAACTTCCACTGATGATGGCCAGGAACCAGAAAATCGACCTCCACCCTAGATACTGCGCCAACAAGCCTCCAATCGTCGGCCCAATGGCAGGCGCTAGCATGATGCCCGCGGCAGCTGGGCCGAGATACTTCCCACGCTCCGCGGGCGTCGCGATGTCGGAAATCACACCGTACCCTAGCGCGATGGTCCCGCTGCTGCCTGCGCTCTGGATGCAGCGCAACACAAGCAGCGCGGCGTAGGATTTCTGCGTCGCGAGCCCGATGTTGGCGGCGAAGTAGATGGCGAATGTGACGATGTATGCGGGCCGTCGGCCAGTCGTGTCGCCGAATGTGCCCATTATCGTGGGCGCTAGGCCTTGCAGGATCATGTATGTTGTTATTGTCAAATTGATGCGCGCCGTGGTGGTGTCGTAATCCTTGGCGATGTCGGGGATGGCGGGGAAGTAGATTTGGCCACTGAGCGGCGAGAAGAATGAGCCGAGGGTGATCATTATTATTATGAAGGTAAGTTGGTGGCGGGTGAAGACTGTGTGTAGTGGTGCGGATGGGGTCTTTGTGAGGGTTTCGGGGTCGTCCGAGATCGTGGTATTAGGGGAGTCATTGGTGTGAATTTCCAAATCTGAGGGGTTTCGGCGGTTGTTTTTCAAATCGGAGGGTCCTTTTCCAGATTTAATACTTGATGTATGGAACTTGTGGCTATCTACCGGAGTAGTGACGCTTTCGCCTTTTCCCTTTGCTACATCCATAGTGGTGACCTTGGTGGAATGTATAAACGTCGTTTCCTCAACGCTGATATTCATCGCTCTTCTGGGGTGAATAGACTGAAAGCAATCGATCTTCGGCATACGTGTCGAAGGAAGTTCATGGGAATTTATATACGACATTCTTCTACAATACTGTTCAAATCTGAAAGTAAAATCATAATTGGTCTACCGGCTTGAAACTGGCACCGGAGCCGGTACCGGAGCCGGCTAGTTCGGGCGATTGACTTCACGGTAAGTACCGTGTCTCATATTGGCTAAGCCGCACGCCACGCATATGCATCGTCCGCCCTCAACTTTGCTGCCCTTCTTCGCTTGATTTCCTATCTGTCATCACAACTGCGGTGCATTGAAGCTGATTGAGATGTTGCGCCGGAGGTGATGGAAGAGATTGAGGATGTTCTGCAGAACAAGCGCAGGTTTGCGCCAACATACGGACGCAGAATGGACGCTTGTGTCGACTTCAAGCGGGTATTCCCGAGCCCTGAACCCAACAACCTCTGGGACAGCCCACATGGGCTCTTTCCTTGACCAAATACCTGATTCATTTCATCACAGTGCTCGGTGACATTCATATCATCTGTGCGTACCCATGAATCCCTCTAGCTATGATCACTAGTCCTTATCAGCTCGATCCGGACGAGCAGTACGACTGGACACAATTGGAGACCGACGAATGGCATCAGAACCACTGTCCCACGAACTGCAGCGAGAGGATGCAACGTACGGTTCCCATCAGACGATCTAGGGCTCGCCGGCTTACTTGAATTTTTGAACTCCTAGCACATTGGCAGCGATTTCAACTGTGTATTTTTTTCAATCATCTCCTCTTCCCCTTGACTTCTCACCCCCTGATTCTGGCCCCCTAACAAAACCTCCCGCCAGATCCTTGGGGACTGGACAGTTAGGTGTCCAGTGCTAGCTTCCTCTCCGACAAGCACTGCTGTTCGGTGAGTTGCAAGAGTAGGATTGAGAGTTCCTGAATATTGTCTTTTAAAAGTGGTTTCGATCGATGTACAAGTTTTATAAGAGTATCTCCTAAGGGTGGATACGAGACTATGCGATTAGTAGTTACGATTAATCGCAAAAATTTAAAATAACTACACGAGCAATGAAGTTGGTTGCTACAAAAAATCGTATAGTTGCATGGACATTTGGTTATATAAACCCTAACCACTGATTCACCGAATCTTGATGATATTTGAGAGAACAGAGGTTTCCAGTACAAAGGTGATAATCCTACCTTCCTAATAAGGAATACGATTATTACTTCACTATACGATTATTTTACGATTAGAGCTTCATTTTTGCATTAACTTTGCGATAGCCTGAAAAGTTGACGGTACAGTAATGGTATCCACCACTAGTACCTTCTTCAGGTAACGTACGTCGTGGCGGAACGCGGGTAGTGGCGTAACGCGGGGGATTTTTTAGGACCCTCCTACTAAACCTTGAATTACTCAACAATGGTTCGCCGCAAAAGCCTATCTACTGCACAGCGTGATATTCTAATAGATGAAGCTTTGTTAGATATCCAATCTGGTAAGTACAAATCTGCGTACGAAGCAGAAAAAATCCTAGGGCTTCCTAAGAGTTCTGTGACGCGTCGCGTCAACGGAGGTTTGTCGCGTTCTCAAGCCCGCCAACAACAACAAAAACTTTCCTACGCACAAGAGAATGTACTTCTTAAGTGGATTAAGGAATTGACAATAAGTGGTTATTCTCCAGGGCATCGGTTGTTGAAGGAGATAGCTGAGGAACTTCGTACGAGACGAACGTACGATTTAGACTCCGCGCCAACCCACCCTCTCGAACCTTTACCACGCTACACCCTTGGCCGAGACTGGGTTGCAGATTCATCCTTCGACATCCGCACCTTAAAACTGCAATTGGGCGTCGAATTGAGTCTGTAAGAATGGACGGGGCAACAAAGAATGTACTCGACGCGTGGTTTAACGCATACAAAAAGGTGGTTCAGGAGCAGGGAATCAAGCAAGAGAACACCTATAACATGGACGAATCTGGATTTTCGATCGGAACAATTGAATCAACTCGAATTATTCTCGATTCTGCTCTTCGTACAAAGCATCAAGCGCATCCAGGTCGTCAGGAGTGGGTTTCGATGGTTGAGTGTATTTGTGCAGACGGGACTACTATTCCACCACTTGGGATTTTTAAAAGCAAGAATGTTCTTCAGAATTGGATTCCAAACGATGTCCTTGAGAACTGGTTCTTTTCAGCAGATACAAAGGGTTGGACAAGTAATCTTCATGGATTAGAGTAGGTTAAAACGCGTTTTCGAACCTACGACACGTACGAAAGCGAATGGTCAATACCGTCACCTTATCTGCGATGGCCACGAATCTCATATCAGTGGAAGCTTTATAGCTCACTGCCTTCAGAATAAGATTGCTCTTCTTATCCTTCCTCCTCATACATCGCATTTACTTCAGCCACTCGACGTTGCGATTTTTGGTCCATTAAAAAGGCGACTAACAGCGGAGCTCTCTTACCTTAACGAAGCACAACTGGTACGAATACAGAAGCACGAATGGATGGACTGATATATCAGAAAATTAACGACCGGGAGTGAACAACTTCGAGCGCGAAGTATTGTCCACCAACATGATGCAAACAACCTACGATCGATCATAAAGAAGAGTACGACCCGTACAAAAGGAAAGAGGGTAGTCTTAAATGGTCACTTTCACATTTCTACGCAAGAATTATGTGATGCAGTAGTAGAGGCTGAATCAGCGACCAAAAGTCAGGCGAAGGAAAAGGAGAAAAAGAAGGGGAAAGCTATTGCGTACGAGACTGACATCCCGGCTGCGACTGTCAGATATGGAAGTAGGCGTGCCACCAGGGGACAACGCTTAGCAACCGCGCTGCGAAGTTCTGCAGCCAGATTTTGTTCAGGGTAATTAACTGAAAACTATGATATTTTTTTGGTTTTTATATATAAAGCTCATGGTGCTGAATTTAGTGCAAGTCGCTAATAGTGTTCTGCTCCACTTTTGGCTGACGGTTACAGAGAGCAAAAAAACTACACGAAAGGAAATTTAGGAACAAGGAATACGAAACAAATTTTAGGAAAGTCGAGAGATTGTTTATAGAACCCAAAACCACTATATTTGGGGGATTAGTGGAGATATTGTGTTGTGGATGTGGTGGACTCTTTGTCGATTGCAGTGTTTGACTTCAGGGTTCAGACTTGCGATCATGCGAGACTCTAAACTGGGCTTCTCAGCGATAACTATTGGCTCCATCCAATCCGCAACCATACGGGGATATTCTTTATGCAACCTGACTTTCATGGATTTCACAATAAAATTCGCATCCTCCTCGTCGTTCAATTCCGCTTTAAGCAACTCTGCCTTGAACCTAGGATCCAGGAGCATGGCAACGTAATACGCATCTTGTTTGTCTAGAAAATCGTAGTACTTGCGGTATTTTTGCAACCCCCCTGCTACTGCAGACGCAATCCCTTCTTCTAAGTCTGCAAATTCTTCTTGTCTTGTAGTTGCATTGTCTAGCAAATCCTGCAGCTCGTAGTATATGCCAATGCTCAAGCTAATTGAAAGTCCTTTGGTAGATACCAACTTCGTAAACTCGTCAAATTTTTCCAAAACTCCTGCAATTTGCTTAAGATGCAGCCAATCTGACGATGTAAACGGAGGCAAGAGACCGATTGCATTGAGGTAATGTCGGATCTGTTCTTGTGCAGATAGTTGAAGCATACGAAATGTCGAATTCCATCCGTTGTCGACGTCATACTGTATATATTTATCGTTTAATCCATGGAGCGAGCACAGGCTCTTCCAACCTTCTCGGCGCTGGGGAGTTCGAAGAATCCAAAGGCTTAGGATTCGTAGCGAAATGTGGAAACCGCAACAATATCCTGATTATTAAACCGATCCATTACGTCTATTAGACTAGCTTATTTGCAGAGCAAGGCGAGCTAGGTTCATACGTATTGATCGCCGGATCGATCTTAACGATCTCTCTTAATGACTCATAAGCTCCAGAAGGCGTTAGCACAGTTGAACGGTATATTTCGCATTAGTGATGGTTCTAATATCTTTCATTCATATCTTTGTGATTCCTTCGTGAATATCCGTGGATATCCGCGGATATCCAGGGATATGACGGATACGGATACGGACAAGCCCATTTCTTCTGGATATGGATACGGATACGGATAACTATATGTTACCTGGATATGGATACGGATATGGATAACGAAAATTCTTATCCGTGCCGATCCCTAATCCCCGATATCCTCACATCAGACTGCATAGAGTTCTCAACTATAAATCTCCCATTCTGCAAACCGTTCCACTCTACTCTTTCCTTGGCCTCCTCCCTTGTCTTGGAAATCCCCGCTTCCAAATGCCGTCGCATGATCCTCAACTAGCGTCTCGTCAAAATTACGAATATTATTCGTTATTCGTATTCGAAATTGAATTTTATTCGTACGAATAAACGGCCATCCTGCGAATTACGTGAAGAACCAATATATAGAACAAGTGAGGGTTGGAGTCTTTGATGCACAACCATCTGTTACTAGAAAGCCTCGAAAGAGGAAACAAACCTCACATGCCTCAGAGGGATACTGGGCTGATGGACCGGCGGAGGAAAGAACAAATGAACCTTAGATCTGACAGAGTGATATTGAACTCTCCTAATCCGCAGTGAGGCTTTTGGGCTATCATGAGAAGAATCAGTATAGTATACCCTAACCTGGAAAATAATCAGCCAACGCTGATTTTTTGGCTTGAAAATCCCTAATGTGAGCAACGGCTACTTACCTACCGCTATCTTCTTGCTATGGCCGTATCCAGCAAGTCAATGCGCTGGTCCCATTTAGTTGTCGACAGTTTTTTGTTGCCTCAGTAGTTGTCGATACGGACAAAATAACCGATGGGCGGGAGGAGAAAGTACTACGCAAATTGCAAGGCTACGTGAAGCCGTAGAGAGGCTATTGCTGATGTGGGCTGAAGAACTACTGATATATTACCGGATAGTGTAGGAGACGTTGGTGGTGGCTACGGATAGTAAGAGTGCGTCGTTATCGCTCGGTGCAAGTCTCATAAATTGCCTCACTGGCTCCGAGCGATGTCTACCGCGCCGCAACCCTGAACCGCCGTTTCCTTATCGGATTCACTTCCTCGTACTTTCGCGTTCTGGATAAGCCATTCCAGTTGTCGAACGTCCCGCGCTTAGCATCACTGATCGCTTTTCCGCGCACACAAGACGGCATTATGGCATCTGAAAAGCGCACTGTTGACTCCGCCGAGACCCCGCTGCTGGGCTCTCGCGGCGGTTGCAGCCTTCTCGCCGTTCCGCCAGGAAATCATATTGACCAATTCTCGGGCCTCCCCCCATCAGAAGGCGCGATCTTACGTGAACAGGTTCAGACGCCGGAAGTGAAGACATCGTTCTTCTCAGCCTACAGATATGCAACCCCGAAGGATAAGTTGCTTGTGGTTGTCGCGGTCTGTCTGGCCGCCACTGAGGGTTCGATCAAGGCTATCATGCCAATCCTCTTCGGTGTGTTTGCTGAGAACTTTGCGACTTATATTCAATCGAGAGACTTCTACGACTACTACGGTGGATATTCCAATTTCATAACCTATAACGAGACATTCTTTAACGCCACCACATACAACACTACAGACTACGATTCCAAGCTATACTTCGAGTCGCCCTACTACGACAGCACCTACAACTATACAATGGTTCCGGAATACATCAGTCCCGAGGATTTCCAGCGACAGGCAAGCTACAATGCGATATACTTCATATACTTTGCCGTCGCCGAGTTCGTGACGGCTTATCTTTTCACGTTCATTTTTATCGATCGGGGTGAGATTCTTGCCGCCCGTATTCGCCAGAACTACCTTGCATCGATTATGAGACAGAATATTGCATATTTCGACAAGCTCGGGACTGGCGAGATTACGACTCGCATCTCGTCGGACACGGTCATGATTCAGGACGGTATTTCAGAGAAGTTGGGATATCTGGTTTCGTTCTGCTCGACCTTCGTAGGTTCATTCATCGTTAGCTTCGCACTCTCGCCTCGTCTGGCGGGATTGCTATCCTGTGTCGCGATATTCATTGTAGGATCGTTTTACTTCGCGTCTACTCGCATGACATCCTTATACGGACAGGCTTTGAACGGATCTTCTGCTGGTGGCTCCATCATTGAGGAGATCCTGTCATCGATCCGCAACGTTCAGGCATTCGGAATTCAGGACAGAATTTCGAGCAAATACGACTACTATTTAGGCGTCAGCCAGAAATACGCCCTGCGTGCCGGGTTCTATGCTGGTTCTATCACCGGCATTGCCTGGCTCGGCTTGTACCTCGACGATGCACTGGCGTTCTGGCAAGGCCCGATGTTCCTTGTCCGGGGCGAGGTGTCTATTCTTGTGCTCGTCACGATTCTTAATACAATGGTCCAAGGATTGTTCGCGATTACGTCGATTACCCCACTAGTTCGCGCCGTCGCCGCGGCCGCCTCAGCCATCAACAAGATATACACCACTATAGACCGCGCCTCCGCTATCGATTCGTCGTCGACGTCTGGTCGTACCCTTTCCAGCGTCGAGGGACACATCGAGTTGCAGGATATCAAACTTATCTATCCGTCCCGACCAGATGTAATCGTCATGCAGGACTTCAATCTCCAAATCAAGGCCGGGACCACCGTTGCGCTTGTCGGTGCCTCTGGTTCCGGAAAATCCACCATTGTCGGTTTGATCGAACGTTTTTATAAACCTGTTCGCGGAAGAGTCCTTGTCGATGGCGTCGACGTAAACGATCTCAACGTTAAATGGCTGCGGCAACAGGTCGCCCTCGTCTCGCAGGAACCGATTTTGTTTGCCGGCACCGTCTTTGACAACGTTTCTTATGGTCTTATCGGTACATCTTACGAGTTCGTGTCCGAGTTTGAGAAGCGCGCTTTGGTCGAGGAAGCGTGCAGACAAGCGAACGCCAAGGTCTTTATTGACACTCTTCCGAAGGGGTTGGATACACATGTCGGCGAGAGAGGATTTTTGCTTTCCGGTGGTCAGAAGCAGAGAGTTGCTATTGCTCGTGCGATTGTCTCCAATCCCAAGATCTTGTTGCTCGACGAGGCCACCTCCGCATTGGATACTAAGAGCGAGGGTATAGTTCAGGATGCCCTCGATAAGGCCTCCAAAAACAGAACCACCATTGTCATTGCTCACCGCCTTTCAACGGTTAAGGATGCGGATATGATTATTGTAATGAAACGGGGTGTCATTCTCGAAAAAGGCAATCATGACGAGTTGATTGCTATGCGCGGGGAATACTACGGCCTTGTGCGTGCGCAGGACGTCGAGCATGAGCTTGAATTGCACTTGGAGAACGCTGAGCTCATCGAAGGCACTGAAGTTGACAGCGTTGAAGAAATTCTAGACGAGAAGGCTGCCATAGGCGCATACGAGCGCGAATATCAGTTCGAAGAAGAAGCTGGGTCGTCTTCGGATGGTGACAAGGAGACCTCGCAGCTGCTTCTGTCTCGCACCAAGACTGCAAAATCAATTTCAAGCGTTATTGCGTCGAACATCGTCGACCCTGAAGAAAAGAAGTACTCGATTGCCGATATCGCAAAGTTCCTCTTCGAACTGAGTTGGCCTGAGAGGAACCTCAATCTTATTGCGCTCATGTTTACAGTCATCATGGCTGCTGAATTTCCATATCTTACCACTGTGTACTCTGGCTCGGTGGACGCTCTTGGTGAACTATCCGACGAGGAGCGCATGAACAGCCGTCTGCTTAAGTACAACATCACATATTTAATTATGGGCGCTATTGGTATGCCTTTTCTACACAAATAGGAAGCACTTTCTAACGGGAATAGGACTTATTTGCCCGATCATGGCCGTTGGAGTGTTCTCTTACTCTGGACAACGTTTAGTCCGACGCATTCGCATGAGCACTCTGCGCCAGATTGTTCGTCAGGACATCAGCTTCTTCGACAGGACCGAGAATACTGCGGGTGC
This sequence comes from Lipomyces doorenjongii, assembly GCF_038497915.1. Taxonomy (NCBI): domain Eukaryota; kingdom Fungi; phylum Ascomycota; class Lipomycetes; order Lipomycetales; family Lipomycetaceae; genus Lipomyces; species Lipomyces doorenjongii. Next base: position 15,438 of record NW_027118165.1, on the reverse strand, counting down.
GCTTACATCTGCAATTTCCAAGGATTCAGGTGCAATTGAAGGACTCTCTGGATCCACTCTTGGCCAAATCTTGAGCTCCATCGTCATGATTTTCGGTGGCATTGGTGTCGCGCTCGGGATCTCTGTTAAGCTCGCCGCTGTCTCAAGTCCTTGCGTGCCACTTTTGCTTTGCACTGGCTTCTACAGATTCTACCTTCTTGCGAAGCACGAGGAGCGAGTCAAAATCGCTTATGGCCGATCATCGTCTTACGCATGCGAGGCTGCATCGTCAATCAAGACCGTGGCTTCTCTCACCAGGGAGAACGAGGTCATATCTACATACGGATCTGCACTCGACGGTTTGTACCGCGCGGGTCGTCGTCAGAACAGTGCTAGTGCTGCCATCTATGGTACTTCCCAAGCGCTCGTCTGCATGACCCAGTCTCTGATGTTCTGGTATGGGAGCACTCTTGTCCGCACCGACGGCTATTCTGTCTACATGGTCTTCGTCGCAATAACCTGCGTCGTCTATGGTTCTCAGAATGGTTCGATCGTTTTCTCGTATGCGCTCGATATGGCCAAGGCTTACAATGCGGCTGGCAACATCAAACGTCTTTTCGAGAAGCAGCCGCTTATCGACTCGTGGAGCGACGATGGCGTATTGCCACAGGATGTCCAGGGCAATATTGAGTTTAAGAATGTCCACTTCAGGTATCCTACACGTCTGCAGATTCCTGTTTTGCGAGGTCTCAACCTGTCTGTGAAGAAAGGTCAGTATGTTGCCTTGGTGGGCGCGTCTGGCTGTGGCAAGAGTACAACGATTGGCCTCATTGAACGATTTTACAACCCATTGTCTGGACAAATCCTTCTGGACGGCCAAGATATTGCCACGCTCAATATCAATGCTTACAGAAGCCACATTGCGCTTGTGCAGCAGGAGCCAACATTGTACTCTGGCACTGTGCGTGAGAATGTCAAGTACGGTAGTATGGACCCGGATATTTCTGATGAGAAGATGATCGACGTGTGCAAGCAGGCCAACATCCACGATTTTATCATGTCCCTCCCAGATGGATACGACACCCTGTGCGGTGCCAAGGGCTCGCTTTTCTCAGGGGGCCAGAAGCAGCGGATCGCGATTGCCCGAGCCCTTATTCGAGATCCAAAGATCCTCCTTCTCGACGAAGCTACGTCTGCGCTTGACAACGAATCCGAAAAGATCGTTCAGACCGCACTCGATAATGCAGCCAAGGGTAGGACGACAATTGCCATTGCGCATCGTCTCAGCACGATCCAGAAAGCCGATATAATCTACGTGTTCGAGCACGGCCGAATTTTGGAGAGCGGTACTCACCAGGCATTGCTGGCCAACAAAATGAAATACTATGAACTAGTCAAATTACAAGCCTTGGAAAAGACTTGAACTTTGGTTGACGTTATATAAATATATAGCTGTTGCACACAAGTTGCAAGGGGGTTTGCATATTTTCATGACCAGTTAGTGTGTTAGGAAAGGATATTGTGGCTCATTTAGGTATTCTTTCCGTATTCAATTGTCTTATCGTCTGCATAAGTCGAAGTTTGTTTTTGGTATTTTCTGGAGTTGTCTCATCTTCTGGGTATTTTCAATGTACATTGAATAGAGTGATTATAGAAGGTCATATAGAATGATCTATTATGATCCATGCCATTGTCTATAGAACCGAATAAAAGTTGAAACCAAAACCAGTGCAAAGTTGCACTTTCACGGAGATTTATTTGGTCTCCTTTGGGTGAATAGGATTCAAGTCGAATGACGGCTATAGTCGGTGAGCCACCACGTTTTAACAGAACCACAAAGACAACCGGGACCATTCTGCGCTATCGAATTTCCCTTCGCTGCTTGTAGCCTGGACAAGCGTGCGGCCTTCAGCTCAAGGAGCATCAAAAGCAAATGGCCATGCCTCAAATGCATTTTCCTCTATCGAATCTGAGGCTTCGGAATAGATGAGAAATCGCTGCCAATCAGGGTTCAGGGTTGGCACCTGTGGATCAACCGGAGCGCAGCTGCCAAACAGCAGCGATGGGTTGTATTCATTGATCGCCATTTGACTAAGATCAAACATAGGGTACGGAAGAGGCTGTGCAACACCCTGAGCGGCTATGTCTCCGATTTGGACCTCTCTCTTGGTTGCCGCTTCTTGGTATGCAGCTTGTGCCTTCTTCAGCAGCCTCTTGATCGGTTTCCACAACATTCCTCCCTCAGTATCGGCAACTTGTTCCCCATACTTATTCCAAACACTTTCCACTACAGCCCATGCCCTCTCTACTAACGGTCCTTCTGTTTGAATGCAGAGTTCGGCCAATACGACGGCCAATGGATGCCACTGCACCCATGTTCTTCCGACCCACTTGAAACGGGAGCTCTTCGGATTGTTCTCGTTCAGATTCATCATAATTTCGAGGATCGAGACCGCGGTGCGAAGGGTTTGATCTGGGGTCGCATTCGCGTATATTGGTTGATCTCGAGCTCGAAGCGGATATCTCTGTGATAGCCACATCTTGAGTATTAATAATCGTCCAATCATTGAGAGATACCACTGAATGGGAACGTTTGCGTCACACTTCTGAAAGTAGAGTGACTCAAATTCAAGGCTCAAGCTTTCGATCATCTGTCCTTTCTCCGCGACACTGATCTGACTGGGAAACAGAAGCTTTCGGAAGGTAAATGTCGATTTATGAGTGACATGGCTCAGGGTCATGTCTGTCAAACCCGGAAATTCCGGAACGGGCTCACTTGTTTCGGGCCCATAGTCATCGTCGTTAATGTTGAGAGGCATAGAAGTGTCGAAGGAGCCATCAAATATCATTGGTTGAGTACGTCGGTCTTCTGCGCAGCGGACGTCAAGAACCATGATTTGCCACCAGAGGAGACTCCTTTGCTGAGCCTCAAAAAATGATAGGTTACTGCCATCGGCATCTTTGTGTATGTCAAATGACTGAGCAATTCTGAGTACGAGTGCAAAGAGAGTCCACGTGGACCGAGTTTTGCTGTGTACTCGTAGTGCAACAAGGTAGAGGACAAACGCCTGCAGAACTGCAAATTCATTCGTAACAAGAAGATTCTCTCTTGCAAAGGCGAGCTCTGCACCATGTCTGAACTTGGCAAGCAAGGTCTGAGAATCTTGGTGGTATGTCTGCTGACACTCCTCTGGCGACAGTGACGTGACTGCAGCGAAATACATGCATAGCATCAGTAGCTCGATTACACCGTTATTTGGCGGCGCAGAAAAGTTGCTTGTACCAGCAGCTATAGAAGAGAGGGTCGTTGGTCTGTGAAGAATTTTGAAAATTGGATCAACATTCGTAAAATAGGTGTTGGTAAGGGCCTTGAAGTGACGGTGTGTTATTGGAAAATCCACCTGTTCTGGGCGGCTTTCAGCTTCATGAAAGACGAAATCGAGTGGTGACGAATGGTTCGTTGGATCAGTAGTTAACGGAGTGTATTCCATGTCTTCTTCGTCGTCATTGTCATCGTCGTCTGAAGGCCGTTCGAGCAAAGAGCGCAGCCCCTCGACTTCTCCTCCCAGGTTTGTCCAAAGGTCGCTGCTGGGATATTTCTTCTCAACAAGCGTCGTCTGTCCCGTGGCTGGAGCTTGAAGATTGCTGCTCTCCTTGTCGCCCGAGATAGAAGGGGGAAAGTCAGATGAATAGGTGGTCTGTCGGCCATCAGACTCTCCAGATGTCAAGGGGGTAGTAAAGTCGCCTCCCATCTTTTCGACGAGAGCTTCGAGCCTTCTAATACATCGGAGAAGCTCATTGAATTTGGAGTGTCTAACCCCGTGTTGCCCTCTCGGGACACGAATTCGTTTCGGGAATACGCAGTCAGTGCCTGATCGCTTGCAGGCAGAGCACGGATTGGACTTATCACACTTAATTTTTCGTTGTCGACAGTGTGTACAACTGAGAGGCTTGAGGTCAGACGGATCTCTGGCTTTGGGTTCGGCTTGAGCAAGGAGCCCAGTTGAGGTCTCCGTCAGTGGTTGTAGTTCAGCCATGTCGTGTCAAGGCAGCTGGGGTGAACAATATACAAGATTGATACAGGGATATGAACAGCTACCTATGCCTTTTTCGTATAACAAACAGCTTTCAACAAGTAATTCATGCTGCAGTCGCTGACGTGCTTACGTTGAAGCTAAACCTCAGCCACCTTTCCGCTTTCGGAAGCAATGACTCAGCGCGGCGTCGTGACCTGCGCCACTTAGGGATAGTAAGTACCTTTACTGTGACCGTGCATTTGAACTGAAAAGCTTAATTTAACTTAATTCAACTACTTATGCACAAGGATTAATTGAGGCTAGGGATCGAAGGGGGAAGGCAAAGTGGGATAAACAGGTAGCAAGGGCTCAAAGGATAGCTAAGAACAACAGGAAGAGAGAGATTTACTCGAATGTACTTCCAGACGGGTTGGGACTTCTTGATCCTGAACTGTGCTCGTTCCGTCCTGTTCCTCAGGGTACGAGGGGGCTGATTCGTGGCCCGTGATGATATGGGATAAGTCGTTCTACTGGAGTCTAATCCGCTGCACTTACGTTTTCATGTTGGATTGCTAGCTATCAGAGATGCAGCGTAAGCGGATCCCCAAGTGAGTGGGGGCGGGGGCAAATTCCTGAAGCCACGTGACAGTCCATCTGGATATTCCTGGATACCCATTTCGTGAGGTAGACAAAAATCCGTGGCTACGTTCGCAGTGGCTTCACTCTATGAATATATTGCAAATGTATTACCAAGAAAAAGGGAAAAGGGTCGCCAAATCACATGACCACGCTCGGGGAGTCAGCTCAGTCACTGGATCGAACTGCCAGAACAGTCTGTGGCTAACAAATGCAGAGTTAAATAGATGACCGATTGAACGATATTATGTCCGAAAGCATACATTAACTAATAGGTAAGGCTTTATAAAGCACAATCTTTCATGGCACATCTTTTCCTGACAGAGGCCCATACCCTAACACCCCATCAGTTCAATATGACAGGAGTGCTTCGATCCCAAGTGCTCTTCTCACAGGCATCCACCAGACACGCTGCCACACTAGCCCTCGAGATCCCCCCCAGGCCCGCGAAAATACCGAGTCCTTTCCCATCGTTATTATTGAACTTAACAGGCGCTTTTTTTCCCATAGTCAGTCTCGCTGCCCTGAACACCACGAATTTCACTTCGCTCTTCTTGACTATCTCATCAACATGATTATGGTCTGCAAATCCATGCGCCATGCTAGTATGGGAAATTGCCCATCTCATAAGCGCATTAATATTTGGGTAAGAAGACCCAACTCCAAATGATGCCAGTGTTGCAATTTTGGAAACGCCATGCTTTTTCATAGTAGCGATGGCGTTTTCGTGCGCGTCAGACATAACTCGAGTCCCCTCTTTATACGGGGTTTGAAGCGTGACAATTACAGCAGTTGGGATGTCGCCTGGGACTGCGTTCCAAGCGCTTTCAATGTTCGAAGGTTCCACTGGTGTGCCTTTCACGATGGTCAAGCCTTCCATGGCTGGATGTGTAGAGGGATTCCGAATCAAGGCTGTAATCTTGTGGCCGCGCTGCAATGCTTCATCGATAACGAGACGACCAGTCCGTCCATTGCCACCAAGAACAAGGATACGCATAATTGAAGATGCTGTTGTGCTGTGGTCGGATGCTGACTTTGTTCCCAATTGCTATGGGGTGGTTTGGTTTGAGACAGTGGTACAATGCTTTTAGTGAAACTTTGTTGAGATCAACGGATGATGGAATGGATATTTGGAACGACATATAAACAACGAGCTCCCATCAGGTATATATAGCTGTGGCATAAACTCTATCGAGGGTGTTGCTTGCTCAGCTACCGCAAGTAAGTGACGCGCAGAGCTAGTTTTTCCTATATCAATCTCGCTGTTGCGGCCGTCAACTATAGTCCGAAGTCCGTGTGCTCGCACGTGCCCCCGCCGGGCTCCCACTCGGCTTTTATTCGGTCATCATCGGCTCCCGCTCTCCGGCTCCCGCCACTCGACCGACGACGACTTCTCCAGTGTGGCCAGTAGTATGAAGAGGACCGGAAAATACGTACTGTTTGATGATAAATCACTGAAAACCTGTACAATTACGGCTTATTTTGGTGGGAATTGGCCGAAAACTTTATACGGTTACGGCCTCGATTTTGAGAATCCGTACGGCCGTAATACTACTGGCGCCACTGGAAAGGAATGACGTGTGTGCTTTGCAGTGTGAGGAATAGTGAAGCCGTACACAATACCGACTCTGTAATACAGTACCGATGGTCTGTCAGCTCTGTGGCACAGCCGGCCTCCAATCTTGTTAGAGAATTTACGAGATTGACAAATGATTGTGTTACCTTGCAAGGATGTCCATAGAGCCAGTAAGCCTATGTCATACAAGGTATAATAGTCTTTGGCCTTCTGGCCTAGGCTAATTTTCCGCTGCATCTTATTAGTTTGCTTCATCTTCACACTCCATTCTCGCAAGATCGCGTTTTGACGTGATCCAGTCTATTCTAAATTTCTCATTCTCGAGGCTAGTCGTGTTGAAACTTTGGGGTGCACCTAAGCATTGCGAAATGTACACTACGAGTCTTGTAAATAGTAAGTCCTTCTTCCTGCATGGTATTCCGTTCTGCGGCATACCAATAATATCGTATACTGAGTGCTCTTCAATCTAACCGGTCGAAGCGTTCATGGCTGTTGGACATGTCGAATCCGCAGAAAGAATGCGATGAGATTCGCCCTTGGTGCTCTGTATACATTTCTCTTGGACCTCTACGGGTCTAGGCCCGACGGGATGGATAAGGGGATATTGCAGAGAAATAAAGCTCTGGAACTCAAATTCCTTATCAACCAGACCAAGTCGAAGAGGAGGAGGCAACAGTTGCTTCTCACGGCTAAGTCGCCGCAAGATCTCAGGACGGGACCGGGTTTATTATTGCCTGCAAAGGTATCCTCGCTGGCTGTTCCCTCGTCAACTTCAACTCAACACCTTGAGGGATCGAATGACGCTGTATTTCAAGGCGAGTTGTATTACCAAATCAATGAAACCGATATGGGTTCCTTTGTTGACCCGCCGTGGAGCGCACCTTCTTACAACGACGATCTCACAGCAGACTCCTTCGTCAACCAAGAGGGTTACGCACATGCCCCCACATTCCCCAAGGATATGGGTTCCGAACATTCGGTACTATCTAGATCGTCTGAAGAGATTGCAATGTTGCTCCCTAAATTGCCGGCACGAGGGAAGCCGATACTGTATTGGGTGATGCCGTACCTCAAGAAAGCATCCGTGTTACAGGGAACCCCCTCTACTTCGGACAAGATGATACGTAGCGCATCTCAACATGGTAACGACTTCCCTAAGGCAACTACTTCTAACGACCATATGGGCTCGAAATCTTCTGCTCAACCGTATTCTGTGACATCGAGCTTTGGACAGTCCACGCCCTGGCCAACGGCGCTAGGCGACTCGATCCTGAATGGATGTGCAGAGGATGCATTGCTCATGCACTACTTGGATGAAGCTTTCTATATTCAGTATCCTTTTTATCACTCTAATGGTAGGCAAGGAAGAGGCTGGGCTTTTTCGATTCTAAGGAGAGACTCCACTAACCTTGCTCAAATGCGCGCTAAAGATGGCTACTACGATTTGGCCTTTCAAGAGATGAAACTTAGCATAGTAGGATCTCGCACATGGAATGAATGTACCCAACTGGTTCATAGTCTCGAAAGTCTCACTTCTCTACTTCAGCCCTTTTTCTGCGAGGTACGTGAACTACATATGATATTATCTTCATTGCTAATATTCCAACTCTCAAGCTCTTCGCTGGTGGTACAAGAAATTGGCAAGGACTTCTTCGTACGTGATCGGCAAGCAAGTGTATCGTCCCAGCAAGCGGATCGCTCCCTATCCGCCCTCCGTAAATTTTTACGTATACAGCTAACGACGCAACATTATATAGCATTATCTAATTATAAATTTAATATAAATTATTTTCAGCAACATAACATCTATCAGAGCTATATTTAATTGTATGTCAGAGCTTGCGTAGCTTGTTCTGAGCAGATGTATTCAACACAATAGTGTCTCCGTCCCCTCCCTCGACCCTGTCTTGCTGGCCCGGTCTGCGCCCCCGACCTTCTACCGCGGTTAATATTGTGCTAGAATTAATAAATGATCTTGCAATTTCCTTTTTCTTCTTCTTCTGTTGCACAGTCTCCTGCAGTCGTGCAATTTCGGTCATTTAAAATGGCTGTCTGGTACAGTGCCACCTCGGCGCACTCCTTGATCTGGTTTATCGCCATCTCTGTTGAGCTTCCGGGGTTCACGCTGCGACTTCCCAAATATTTTTTAATTTTGTCCGCTTGAAGCTGCAATTGGATTATTGTCTTCGGAGTTTCAGGCACCCATGTCTCTTGGGATTGTGGTTGACTGCTCTGTGGAGTGGGTGTGTGAAGAATCAGAGACAAGTTACATAATACCTTACGTGGATCATAAGGAACTAACCCTGTCGCTCTAAATCCGCTTTTAATGTTTGGAGGAGATAGTGCCTCTTCTCGCGCGGTTTTATAAAGCCGCAAAAAATCAACCTTATCAACGTGATTGGTACCAGCCCTTGTCCATATCCTCTACATGACGACCGTAAGCTCGCTTCAGTGGCGCAAAACACCCGACGTCAAGGGGCTGCAGCAGGTGTGAGGAATGAGGAGGCATGTATAAAGGAACAATAGAGTGTTCCATACAATATCGATCGAACTCTGGTGTACTATGGCTGCAATGACCGTCTAAAACTAACAGCCGGTATCTTCCTTTCGTGCGATCGCGAGTATTTTTGTCAAAAAACGTCTTTCAGCCATTGAAGACCAAGCTCGTTTGTAGTCCACCCATTAGAGCTCACTGCAATTGACCAATCATCTGGGATGTCAGTAAACCATGGCGACTGGAAGACCTTCCCTGGAAATATAACCATTGGTGGAAGTCGCCAGCCAGAAGCGTTCACCGCTTCGACAACGGTCACTCATTCACGATTCCCTGGCTGTGTCAGAAATGGTCTCCCTTCTCTTTCCGCAGGCGTAACAATCTTTGCGGTTCCGATCACACCCATCTGGAATCCAGTTTCGTCAAAATTGTACACGTCTTCGTCAGCGATCCCGTACTCCTGAACTGTCTCCCGAACACGATTGAACCATTTTGTAATGATTTCAGGATCTTCGCTTTTCGCTCGTTGATGGTCATATCGTCGAGAGTACTTTGATTTCATCTATTTATAAAGTTGCGCACCCATTTCTCTCCGACATTAACGTGTTCCTCTGAAGTAGACTCCGCCCGTTTGGCTAGAAGCAAGTCAGCCGCCTTTCGAACGTCGGCCACCCTTGGAGGAAGCCCGCGCCTGTCCATTGAGAGAACCCATTCTAGAAGCACGGCTTCTTCCGTCTGAGTGAGCTTTCGCGTCCCTGCAATAGAATAGGCCTTACAGGGGCGCCCCTGGAGTCGACGGTGAAGAGTAGTGTAAGGCACGCCATACAGGCGCGACGCGGCTTTAATACTGGAAATTTTCCCTTTTTTATAGGCATCTGCTGCGAGCGAAATTCTTCCTTCTTTATTTTCATCAGATTGAGACATTGCTGTGGTGTTTTATCAATTTGAATTCCAATAGGGGTAAATTGATCAATAGCCGATCCGCTTGCTGGGACGATCCACTTGCCTGCCGATCAGGTTGGCTGCTACTTTTATTCCTACACTTGTGCAAGCACGGACGGGTCTTCCCATCCCAAGTTCGACAGGTCCGGAGAGTGGAAGCAAACAACATGATAAGAGAACCCTGGACTCTAAAGATGAGAGTGCGAACAGTCTCTTGCTTGGTTCCTTTATCAAATTATCTCTTGTGCTTCCACTCGGTCGACTCCTTACCTGAAAACCACCCACTCGCGCTTCGAACCCTTGGGATCAGTCTAGAAAACATTATAGGTTGCCGGAATTCAGTTATGGCTCTTATTTTCGAGATTTCTTTGTTGGATAGGTGGAAAAACGAGGCTCAAGACGCCCACAAGCTAAGCATTGTAGATTTAGTGAGGCGCGGATGACAAAATAAGCAACGCCTCCGGCAAGAACTGGCGGACATCAAGAATACACCTCTGACAGAGCCGTCGCTAGGGGATCCCTCGGGAGTGCTCTCGCCGCCTATTCATACTGAGATCAGCAAAATTTTTGCTCTCTCGGCAACCACCTACCTCCATGTCGTTATTTCTGGTGCCCATCCCGAGCTGCCGGAGATCACAGAGAGTGTCTCGGAGACAGTAGGTGCATTCAAAAGTCTAGAGGACCCGAGACTGTTGCGAAATGCGGTCTGGCCATTCTGTAGATCATGGAAGAATGCTTGGAGACAAGGAAGACGTGTTCATACAGTTGTATTGGGTTTCAATCATAAATAAATGGGGTTACTATGTTTTGCTTAGATGAGGTGGCGTAAGGGTACAAAATTTATTATATTTGTTCCAGCCGGGCGGTCGGGTGCTAAGTGTTGAAATAAGGTGTAGAGCAGTGAGAATAACTTGCTTGCGTACTATTGGAGGTGGTGGGAACTACCTCTATAAATAATACAGAAAGCGGGGAAAGCCAAGTACAGGTCATTTTAACACTCCCCCATGAACTGTACGTAGCTTCCTTGACATTGATCATGCAGATATCACCTCAGATACTTCTAATCCTAACGCTTCCTGAAACGCTTCAAAAGCATCCTTCTGCAGAGCTTTTGTAAGACCGTCCGCAACTTGCTTGCTCGTCTGAACATACTCGAGATTTACAACTTGTTCTGCAATCTTCTCACGCACCCAATGGTGTCGTATGGAGATATGTTCGTCCGAGCGTGGAATTTCGGGTCTTTAGCTAAAGCGATAGCACCCTGGTTGTCGCAGTATATAATCGTGGCATACGGTGGTCGTTCGATAGGATCCAGGTCGTCCTAAAGTAGAGATCGCAACCATACGGCTTCCCTTTGCAGCCTGGGTCTGAGCTTGATATTCAGCTTCGCAGGTTGATAGGTGGTAGGTTGTCGTTTGGAGGACCGGCTTATAGCACCCCTTCCAATGTTGAAGACAAAGCCGGCCGTTGATATGTGAGTTGTGGGTCTCCCCAATCTGAAGGAATAACCAACCAAGTCTGTTAGTTCTCTACAAAGGTACGACGGAGCGTCTAAGATACGAGAATATTCGCTTTACCGCCGCCATGTGAGCTTTGGTGGGGTTTGCAGAGTATCGACTGAAAGATGATACCGCATATGCAATATCAGGTCGAGTTCCTAGCATCGCGTACATCAGAGTGCCGACACCTGACTGATACTCTGTCTTGAATCCAGGTTCTGCGCAGTAACCCTCCCCCGCTGGTTCACGGTACCCAGTATTCATTGGAGTCTTTTGCGGAGGCGTATCCCATACCGTAGTCCCATGGTTTTGATTCCCTCTGTTAAATAAGAACTCTGGCCAAGTCGGAGTGTTCGACTCTTACGGTCGCGAGTGGCCTTCGTGCCAAGATAATAAATTGGCCCCATATCTGTCATACTGAATCGTCGAGAGAGTTGGTCTTTAATTTGTTGAATATCTGCCTTATCGGGTCCTACTACGAGGAGATCGTTGCGACGAATACTGAATGATCAGCATCAAGGGGAGTAAAGCCGGCTTGATGAAGGAATTTTGATACTGTTTGATACCACACTCGAGGGGATTGTTTGAGGCCGTATAGTGCTTTGTTCAGCTCACAGACTCGTCCGCTGGCATCGTTCAGGCCATGGGGCTGTTCTACAAAGATATCTTCCTGGCTGTACCATAATGAAGGCAGTATTAACATCCATCTGTTCGATTCGAGGTCAAGCGCTGCTACTATTGCAAAGAGAGCTTTGAATAGCTCATTGTTTTAACGACGGATGCGAAAGTTTCGTCATAGTCGATGCCCTGCTGTTGCTCATATCCTTTCACAAACCATCGAGCGCTATATCGAACTACGTTTCCTGATGATCCACGTTTATATTTGAAGACCCATCGGCCAAAAAAAATAACCTTTTGCAATGAAAAAATAACAGGGTTCTCAACTTCGTTCCCCTCCGCAAGCCTTGCAAGATCGATGACACAGAAACACAACAGTAGCGTCACCACATGGCTGGCTAGGAAGCGGGAGCGAGAGGGAATGGCGTTCCGATCGCGTGAATCAAAAGGTGGAACATTTTTGACCTGCCATGGAATGGCTGGAGCGCGCCACGTTGTAGCAAAAAAGCCCCATCTCAGACGATTCCAGAAGGATATAGCTTCAGAGTCCTCTTCAGTTTTGCGGCCCACAGGACGAAGATTGATGTAGCGTTGTCCACCATCTGAACAGGTTGGACCGCGAGCAGAGGAGGACCATCGACTTATAAGTGCGAAGTCTATGTATTGTAGGAGTATTCCAACCGTGTGTATGGTGGTAAGACTAGCGAGCACTTGACTCGGAAGACTTTGGTTAAGAGTTAGAATGTAGAGAGTGAGAGCGAAGAGTGTGAGAGCGAAGAGTGGACACAGCAATGCTGGGCGCATAAACGAGTTTGAAGTGGTAAAGGCGAGAACTAGAAGAACAACAATGACTTGAAGAGCATTGAAAGAATAAACAACCATTAGCAAAGACATTCTGCCGCTCTACTCAAGCCTTGAAAGTCAGTCGTCCTACCATGTTGGCCTATACACTATTTTATGCCGTGCAAAAGCGGGCTTGAATTGTGCCTTGTGCTAATTTGCGATCAGCTACCATATCTCTCAAGTTTCTTCTCAAATTCGTAGCTCGCTTACTGTGGTCTCATTCTCCTTGCATTCGTTCGGAGTCGGCGTCACCATCATTTCGCCAGCGGAAAGCATGACTATGCACCGTGAATACACTAGAATTTTTTCGGCCTCGGGCTTGTTATTCGGCAGTCCATTTAATTTTTGGAACTAAACATCGACTAGTTAGCTGCTTGCGTATAGCTAGTTAACTCAATAGTATGTCGCCGTTGACCAGCAGAGTTTTGTGCGCGTGTTGGTAAGCAAATGCTGACCGGCGGTAATGCTTATGCTGACTTTGCAGAGAGGAGACTGTATGTGACTCACGCTCGGGGAGTATTCTGAGATGCTTGCTGCTGCGCCAAAAAGACCAGAATATTGAGGATGGTGCATCCTCTCCACTACTCTCTCATATAGTAAGGTTGCCAGAGCCGTCACAGATCACATCATTGTGGTTGATTTCCGTGTCTTTAGCGCAATTCGTTATCTACCAGGTGTCTCACTTCCGTTCACCGGCCGTCTAAGGGTCGCTCGTCGAATTGACACGAAGTTTACGGTGAGTCGAGCTCGATTGGTTCATGAACTCTCACAACATGTCAGACCATTGCGCTATCCCTTGAGGTTTGGACCATCAAAACTCCAGAGACATCTTAGGAGTGATCATGGGATGCCAAATGTCAGTAATGATAGCAATGGAAGAAGGTAACTGCAAGACGGAAAATACGATTCTGCTGGAAAAACGTTGGTGGAAAGCGGCCCCTGGTGCGCCCATAATCTCTCAACCTTGCTCTCCATGATATCATTTGCTTTGACCATGAATTGCGATACTCCTTCACATCATCGCGTTCATGGCCATCATAATATATGTCTTGGTGTTGGCTCTTTTATGAAAACCCTAGTCTCTCAAGTACCTGTGGCATGTTTTCTCCGAAATGATAAAGCGATCGAGGATGCCCATGTAGGTCGGGTAGGTTTTCGTTTCTATGTCGATCTTCAGGCGATGGACAGATCTCTGTGGAGGTGGGATGGATCGGAAGAACTCTTGACAATGGGCGGCAACATCCTGGTCGGCCAAAAGGGACTTGATTTTACGACCTCGTCCGGATTTAGTCCTTGGTGGAAGAGTGCACGTAGTCTGGAAATGCTTTCCCCAGTTGCGAATTACTCTTGCTATATATGGACCGCGAAGAAACGAAATCTACACATAGAACGTGCAGTTCAGGGGGCTGAACCATGACCGACAGATCGACTCTGTCATAGTAATGAGCCGCACAAAGAAGGGTTAGGGTCATCCGTGGTTCAGGGTCGTGGTTCAGTATAGTAATTGAGGACCGACTGGGACCGACTAGGGTAAGGGTAGCGAGACAATGACCCACCGCCAGGGACCGACTCGTCTGAGAATGCGCCTCGCCTTGCCAGGTTCTGCTGTTAGCATTCGCGGTTGAAACGCCACTGAGGCACAGGTTGTATAATCTAGACTATTTGGAAGCGCGGATTTTTCTCAATAGAAGCTACGAGTTTTATTTTATTTGATAGCGGTGAAATTTTGGTGATGTTTTCAGAACTGAGGCTGAGTAACAGGGCAGATACGGCCGACGGCTCTTTTTTGGGGCAAAAAGTCGGGGAGCTGACTCACTCGGCTCCACATGCCTGATTGAGCCGTGACCAAAATTTAAAAACTGTGGTTTTTTCCTGATAAATCATCGCACTGCTAGCACATAGTTTGTCGCACAGTCACCGCTTTGCTTCTTTCCTCATCCTCCCACTGATCCACAAGTATCCCTTCACACATCAAAGCAAGAAGATGGCCACGTTGACACCCGTTTCTGTGACTCTTCCCGAAGATAAAGTACCGACTAAGAAGATGGTCAGAGACATTATCGGCACATTCCTGACGAAAGAATGGCCATCCGTGGATCCAGAGACTCTGACCATGTCATACCATGCATCATTCGCCAACGCCCACTGTCCCGTGGAGCGACCGAAGCCGGCTACTGGCACACCTGTTGAGACATTGAAGGTGTTCATCAAATTCCATAATGAGATCGGGGCGAACATTGAAATCTTCAAGCATCTGGCACCAAGTAAGCATGAGGAAGCACTACTCTGCTACGAGTACGGTCTATCCAGACTGGGAGCCAAAGTGTACGGATTCTTTAAGACACAGGATGGCACACTCGGGAGGATCGATGAGTTCCTGGATGCACGTAACATGGAACCGGAAGATGTTGAGGATGCGGTCATCCGAGCGGATGTTGCTAAAGGACTGGCAACGTTCCATGCCATGAAGGCGTCACTGGAGAAAAAGGCAGTGGAGCCATACTATGAAGCCGTCATCAATGGACTCAAGAAGTACTACAAGATGGACAAGTTGAAGGCACTTGGTAAGGAAGGAGGAGTTAGTGTGGACAATCTGGTTGACTACCACTTTGGGGCGAGGTTGAGGAAAGTGGTGGACAAGCTGGAATCCATAGGCGGGAAGACAGGATGGTGTATTCATGACATCCAGTTCATGAATGTCTTGGTGAAGAATGATCCGAAGGAAGGAGAGAGCAAAGTCGTCCTGATTGACTTTGAGTTCGTGATGCAGAACTACCGAGCCTTTGACATCGGTGGACACTTCATGCAGAAGATGTTCAAATGGTTCGACGAGGA
>NW_027118164.1:0-46945 GCF_038497915.1 Lipomyces doorenjongii | reverse complement strand
TTTAGGGTTATTTCGACTTTAGTGCGGCTTATTACTATGGCCTGTCCATCCTGTCCATCCTGTTCATGGCCATGAACGCCAGTTTACTATGTTAGTGAAAATAGTCCTTACGGATTCAGAGGGAGAAAGCTCAGCATTTACTCTCCGTGAGGTTAGATACTCCCCAAGGTTCAGTATGAGTCTGCTGTCGATAGGCCGAGCCACAGACGTGTGTGACGACGACGTCGAAATAACATTCAAAAGACAAGACGCGTACCTGCGATTTGATGGCACCCAAGAAGAATTTCATATTGGTCATAAAGAGGACGATATGAAGCTTTATGAATTGGCTGGAAGCGTCCCCCGATGTAACGAATCAGTGCTCGGTGTCAGAGAGGACGAACTCAAGATGTGGCATCATAGACTTGGCCACGCCAACATGCACGACATTAGTGAGATGCTGTCAAAAGGACTCGTGAAGGTCACCACAAATAGTGACATAGCCGACAAGGGACGATTCTGTGAAGCCTGCGTCAACGGAAAGCAGACAGTAGACACATTTCCCTCACAGGCAGAACGTGCCATGCGACCGCTCGAAATAATTCACAGCGATCTCTGCGGACCGTTTAGTACCGAGTCGCTTGGAAAAGGGCGATACTTTGTCACATTCATTGATGACTTCTCGCGCTACGTTACCATGTACGTACTGCGACGCAAGAGCGAGGTCTTTGAAAAATTTAAACAGTACAAGGCACTTGCTGAGAATAAATTCTCTGGACATGGATATAAAATTTCAACGTTACGTACAGATAACGGTGGTGAATATCTCTCAGATGAAATGAAGTCATACCTACTGGATGTGGGTATTCACCACGAACTTACGGTCCCCTATACACCACAACAAAATGGGGTCAGCGAGCGGATGAACCGTACTCTGTTAGAGAGTGTTCGAACCATGTTGTTCGAAGCCGATTTACCAAAGTCATTCTGGGCCGAAGCCTTAAACACAGCAGTCTACATTCGAAACAGGTGTAAGACCCGTGCGGTCAAAGGAAAGACACCACACGAAGTCTGGACAGGTCGGGTTCCATCGATCTCTCACATACGAGTCTTTGGATGCGAATCATGGATGCAAATTCCTGAGGCAAAGCGACAGAGTAAGCTGGACTCGAAGTCCATCAAGGGCGTTCTCGTTGGTTACTCGAACGCCAGTAAAGGATATCGGATCTACAGTCTAGATAAAAAGAGAATTGAAATCGCGAGGAATGTGAAGTTTAATGAAAAGTCGATAGGCGGGATACAAGGTCTAGAGTATGAAGATGCAGTATTATTACAAGAGGAGATTGATACAAATGATTATAACAATGATGGTAATACTGCGACTGAAGTTGATACGGTAATATTGAGTCAAAGGCATGTAACTGGCGGAGTACGACAGCATGTAATGAACAATAAGGACGGTGAGATGGACATCGACGTGGAGGAGAGACCTGTATATGAACACGAATATGTAAATGATATCGAGAATATGTCTGTTGATGAGAAGATTCATGTACCTGGAGAAGAGGATGCAATCGGGGAAGAAGAAATGATGGTAGAAAGAAATCCGGCAACAAGAGCAAGAGCGGAGAGTGGTGAGAGTGGTGACACTGCGGAGCCGATACAGACTGGCGAAGTTGTGCCGTATGGTCATGGAGTGATAAGACGACGGGAAGAGAGGTCACCAGACACGAGTGACGGTGAAGGACAGGGAAAGGAAGTCGTAAAGAGAACAAGAAGAAACCCGGGCAGAGAAATAGTGCTCAGAGATGATACTGCTTATGAAGACGACTGGAGGCCAGTCGAAACTGGGATGGTCCTGCGCGCGGATGGTACAGTCATAAAGCCAGACGATCTAGAGGGAGACGCGCCTCACGAAGGTCACAATCAAGCCAGTCAACCTCGGAGACATTGGGGAGTGGTTGTTCCGAGCACATTTTGGACATTTCAAAAAGTTTCAGTGGTATTTTGGACAGTTCCCCTAAATGAAATCGTAGTGACTCGTATTTGGATGCGTGTAAAAGAACTCTGGGCCAAATTATTGGCTTGCAGGGCACTTTACGAGTTGTCCTCTGAAGGTAGAAAGTTTATTGCAGTTGGATAAACCCCTCTTAATGTAACCGCAATTTCTCGTGGAGGTATAGCTCGAGCCTGTCTTGCGCAACTAATCCCATGCGATTCATTACCGAGTTGAGAAAGGTACGACTGTCAAAAGGGATAATATCATCCTCAATGTTGGCAGCTTGCCATGCATCGTGCGGATAGAAATCGCTTATTTTAAGGTTAAGCGTTACAGGGAGATCATCATGGGCAAGTGCGAATCCATCTTGAATCAGTTCCTAAAACCAGCCTGTATGTGAGTAGGTTTATTCTCTACCAGATGAATCGGATGATATCACTCACAAATGTATCATGTGAACCTTGTCGCCAGACTTCAATGAAAGCTTTGTTCAGCCCCCCAACCCACGTGTGACCCCTGTACTCAAGTGGACCATAGTAGCCTAGTGTGATGTTCGTTTCGACGGTTTCAGCAAGACTCTGTGCCATTGCTTCCAGCTCTGCTGCCACACCCGCGATATTCGTGTATCGCGTATCAGGATTTCTGAATCGTGGAGACTCTTTAAAGCAAATCAATATGACCACGTTGACGCCCTTGCCATTGATCCACATATCTTTGTCCTCAAGAACCTTGCCATAGGTCTCACTTGTCCCAACTTCAATGGCAATCATCAGTTTACCAGTGCCGACCGTAGGCTTATAGATGAATCCTCCATCTGGCTCCTTCCTGCTCCTGTTGTAGCCACCACGACCGAAAGATTGAGTGGTAGATCCACACTGGAGAATATGAGGCAGTGTATCCGGACTGCGCGTAGAGAGATAGTCTTCAACGTATCTAACGATCTTTTGGTCGATCCAGCGGGCTGCTCCTTCGTGGATGCTATTGGGGCAGGTCACCACAGTCACTGTTTCAGTGAAGCTATTGTACGCCAAAGAGGGGTACCTGTAATATCAAATACTGTTAGTTATTTTCTGACAACAGCGGCAACCGAACGTACCTCTGATCCTCGGAAATGCCTTCTGCCGATTTTGCCTTGTCCAGTTGCAGAAACTTTTCGTAGGGCAGTTGAACATCTAATCGCTGCTCTGGCGTATTTTCTTTCAGAAGCGTGAATGCCTTGTTGTAATTAGAAAGAACTTCCGAGTCTGTAACTGACATCTTTTTTGTTATCTCAGTCAACGCAGGGGATTCCGTCTCGTTGTCCAATTTAACTTTTGCTGTGCTCTTCTGCCTGGTCGCTGACCGGATGGCTGCCGGGGTCGGTATTTTCACCAATGCCGCCTGTTGACTCGTTGACCGGCTTTCTCTTGACTGTAGCCCCCGTGGCATTTCCTACGGGCTTTGTCTCATTCTTTTGGCTAGATTCGGTGTGATCATTGTCAGACGGAGTCGCGATCGGCGCCACGCTTCGTGAGGCTCGGCCGCCGCTAGCTGATTGCGGATCGTACCCTCCGTAAACGGCATCCATGACGTATTATGTTGATATGGAACAGTGTGATGGTTGAGGACCGAAAATATAACCCGGCAAGGAAGTGCGAGGAATAGTTCGGAGGCAGACTGGCTCTGTTTATCTGCTGGACATTTGGACTTTGACCGACAGTGCGTCTCACGTACTACGATGTCAAAGAGCCAACTATCTTCCAAGCGTGAGATATGTGCCGCCATTTTGTCACTGAAACGTCTACGCAAATTATGTGAATAATTTTTGTTTGATTCTCCAATTATTGGTTTTTGATTTTCTTTTGTACCAAGATGGCGAACAAGGTATTTTTGGAACGGGTCCTGAGGGTAATGCAAATTGATTTTGTCTGATGGAGAGATGTTCAACATTCATTTAGCAATCGCCAGGGTCCTTCATGTAACGAAGTCTTGCAAGATGATGAAAGAGCATTACAATGACGGGACAAAATTCCCGAAAATTCAAATTCATGAATATAAAAGATGGTATTTCCTAAGTATAGTTTTGTAAGCGCGGGGATGGATGACAGGATCGTTGAGGCGTTCGCTAAAAAATCCATGTTTAGGTTGTACTTAGTGTCCATGATGTAGGGGTGGACACGAATGATGAATGTATTCGCATTCGTACGAATATTCGCAATTCGAATGCGAATATTTTGAATATTTCATGCGTACGAATGCGAATGCGAATAAAAACAAATTATTCGTAATTTTTCGCAATATTCGTACATATTAAATACATTGAACTAGAAGTCAAACTTGTGTCGTTGGCATACATATCCCTTAACAACGCTAGCTTCCTCATGGTGTCTGCACTGAGGGAGTGTCTACGTAGGCCCGGCAAATATAACACGCAGTTCAGGGGGCTGAACCTGGGCGACTGCTCCATAGTAATGAGTCGCACGGAAGCCAAGTAGTCACCCCAAGTTCAGGGTAGTGGGTCAGTATACAAAACGTGGGCGACTACGGTTATGGTAAGATGGGCGACCAAGTGTTGCCCGAGGCACTAGAGATATTTTGCCACCAAGTTCCTTAAAAGTTCCGTAGCAGAAATGCACCCTAAAGAGGTAACCCTAGCCTTAAAGTTATTTCTTTCGGCGATTCTGAAACAGAAATTTTGCACATTCAAACTTCCGTACATTACATTAAGGTTTAAGTACAAACTCTCTGGCGGTGTTTGACTAGGCAAGATGTCAACAGCACGAACGCGCTCGACAAGATATCCGGTCCTTAGTTCACAATGCCTGGCACTCGTCGTCAACGCCAAAAACAAGTAATAGTGGCTGCTGCTGCATCCTGTATAGTAACAGCAAGTGTCCAATTTTATATTCTGGTCTTGCTACGCATTGTGCTCGCTGGGTCCGCCGCAGATGTGTTCCAAACGGCTGCCCAATAATGTATGACAGTACGGCATTCAAGTTCGATAGTATTGACGATTCGGAGGCTATATTTCGATTTCGGTTCTCCAAGAGGGAGATACGCACCATCTTGCCTTACCTCCGACTTGATCTCATCCATTGGTCGAATCGCAATCGCCCTGAACATTTGACAGCATTTTGCATTCTTCTGCGACGGCTTGCATTCCCGGAGAGGTGGGGATCCATGGTGAGGGACTTCGGACGGTCACAGACTTATCTGTGCTCCGTGACAAGAGACGTAGTTTGTCATCTTGTGCGTCGCTACAGGGCCAAGTTGGAATGGGACTTTGAGCAGCTGACACCAGAGACTCTTTTGCGGTACGCCGACCATGTGGATAAAAAGTGCGGCTGTGCAAATATCTGGGGCTTTATAGACGGTACGTTCAGACCAACTACGCGTCCGACTGAGAACCAAAGGGTTGTCTACTCTGGGTATAAGCGTGCCCATGATTATAAGTACCAAGCAGTGGTGAGTCCGGACGGCCTTATTAAATGCCTCTTTGGACCCATGGAAGGAAAAATTGGAGACTGGATGATGCTTAAAGAATCAGGACTTGAAGATATCCTAAAGCAAATGGATTCTATGCTCCCTGCTGGCCAGCATTTGTGGATATATGGCGACGCCGCATACTCTGAAGGTTATGGTATCATGGGGCCGTTCAAGACTACCAGATCCCATCTTGTACTAACTGTGGCACTAGAGGCATAAGAATAACCTCATGTGAAGAAACACTTCTTGTTGAGGATTAGACACATTGCGTACTACTACACAGTATTTCTGTGTATATATAGAGGTTCAATTACCTTGGATACGATAGTTAAGACTACGGACATCCAGCAACCCTTTTTCTTTCTATTTAAAAGTTCTAATCGAGCTTACTTCCACTGTGCTCTACCAATCAATATCGCATATTTCAATACTTCGTAAGCATGGCGAAGCAAACAGGCGGCAACGCAACGATGACACCGCTGAAAAAGCCTGTGACGACTGCCTCAACAACCATTCCCGCTGTATTGGTCACACCGAGCATACAGAAGACTGTGATGCTCAAGATCAGCGCCATCGGCCCAAACGTATTGAACACGCCAATGCGATCAGACACTGCGTTGGGCGCAATTCGCCCGACGATCGACGCAGCGTTAAAGATAGCAACCATGTAAAATCCCAGCAAGCTGTTGGGGAAGCCCTCATTGATTGGATAGTAGGAGATGTAGAAGATCAGCACTGAATTGCCAATAAACACAATCAGGACGGCCAATGCAAGTAGGGCACACCTGTACATGCCGACCAGTCTATCAAACCGCGAGGCTTTGGTGGTTTGATGCGCTGCTTCATCACAATCACTGGGATAATAAAGGTCCCGAGGGAGATGAAGGCTACGCTCCGTACAGCCCAAGGAAAGCCGATCGGTCCGATGAGTCGATAAAGCACGATAGGGTAGATGACGCCACCTAGCGATGAACCAGAAGATGCGATACCAACTGCCAGGCCAATGTGCGAGCTGAACCATGTCGGAAGTAGCGAAACAGTGGGCGTGAAAAGTAAACCACTACCAATACCAACGCAGATAGCCTGTGCCAGCAGCGCCTGCCAGTATTCGTGACATAAGGAGAGCATCATGTAACCCAAAACGACCATAAAGCTACCAGTAAGGAGGAGTAGGCGGAGGTAGCCTCGGTCGTAAATAGGTCCAGCAACAATGCCGGTCAGCTGAAGTAGGAAGCACTGGATGGAGCCGATCCAGGAGATATTGGAGGAAGACTCGGTAAAAAGTGCGCTCGACTCGTAGTAGGTTTGGAAGACCGCAAATGTGTTGATCAACCCCCAGGTGTTGAAGAAGATCATGAAGCCTCCAGCAACCTGAAGCCATGCCGTGAGTCCGCCATTAGGAGGAGGCGGAGGTCCTGCCGGCTTTACGACTTCAGGCTTGTGAGTAACAATTTGTTTGATCTAACTGTCGTTGTTACTGCTGGACGATGCCGTCTCTTTCTGCTCGGGGGCTTCGATCATGGGGTCAGGGGCCATTTTGCTCGATATTGCCAAGTAATAAAGGACCAGTTAACTAAGTCGAGCGCAGATAACAAGTGAAGTAGTGTCGCAAATGAATCGACTCTGAAGATTGTTTCGACAGACACATCGAAGAAGAAAGATTGCGATTTTATGAAAAGAAGACAGTTCTAAGGACAGGTGCAGGTTGTTGGTCCGCCGAATCGGCCAACAGCCGAGCACGTGACTGTGGATCTGGAAGCACATCTCCTTGTTTTGGTACAAATTCTATAGAAAGTTGGTTAGCGCCAGTGGTACAAGAACCGAAATTGCTAACATATTTTCAGTGAAGGTACCCATTCAACAGCCTTTCATTTGACTACCAAAAGAGACTAGTACAACTTTTTCTTATTTCTTGCATAACACAGGAACCACCTATAATTATTCACTTTATATCTATCAACTCGCTACAAAGACGTAAGACATATAACTTATGAAATAGTGTACAAAACCTGTAGAGAATATACAACCTTTCCGATACTTTATCTGCCGACGACTACTATCTATGCTGAAACACCGTTATTCTCATTGCAAAGGAATTCAACAGTATATCAATCAATGTCAAAAAAAAACCTATTCCTCCACGACAAATATATCAAAACCCAACCAATTAACCGGCAGTCCAGTTTGCGAAGACTGGACCGCATACTATTTCGGGTCACCGAGTCTATGATGTTATTTGAGTTTCGCTCTCTCTCTTTCTCAAAGCTATCCTAAAGGCTAAAATATGTGAGCATTCAAATTCTCCAACAACGTGGGCAGACCTTAATAACACTGTCCAGAAACTACCGAGATTGGTTTTGGGGCCGCATATGGAAGTACGTGATCGGTGCTTTTCGCATTGTGTTACCGCTATTCCCCAGCGCCTCTTCATATGACCTCTTGAACTCTGTGAAGAACACTTTCTTATTCGAAATAAGGAGCATATATGGCGCTGCATTCTGGGATTGAACCTGCATTGTTCTCCCGACACCCAATTCATCAACCGAAGAAGTTCCATGGCTTCCTCATCGTCCTCTTCACCCGCTTCAGGATCTTCGGCTGGTAGAAGCTGCAGTGATTCCAACTCCTCGGCATACGTTAATGGGTTTGTCTCCTCGTCAGTACAGTCATTCGATTCGATGCCCTGACCGATAATATCCCGTCCAATAAGCTCATCCTCATTGAACTTGACTAGAGGCCACCGCTCCTGAAATAATCCAGGATTAAATGCTGGTGGCATGCGGACGATGAACGGCCGGTTACTATCAGGCTGGGACGAATAGAAAGACACTGTGGTATGATGATGAACATGTTAATGAAATAGGGCGAATATTCCGACGGAGAGAAATATTTTTACAAGCGGACGTCCGCCAGGAGCCTGCTTCCAGAAGTTGGCAAATGTGGACTGGGACTCGACAGGCCAAAAGTCCATGTTTTCACCAATGATCATGAAGAAACGGTCGAACCACTTTCCAGGAACATACGGTTCGCCATTGGGACCGGTTAGTGCGTGCCTCTTGCCATGATTCCGATGAACAGCAGGGGAAGCACTGGCGCCGAGGGTGACAAGCACAGTAGTGAAAGCGACAGCAATGGTGGTCTTCATGTTTGGCGATGATTAAAATGATTTTAGCGGTAATGGATGACGAGAGATTCTCGTTGAGAAAGGACCTGGCTTTTATATAGGCGTAATTCCATGCATGTCGGCGTAGACGAACGTTTGACGTCAAGGCCATATCCTCATTGGACAGCGGCGACGAATCCATAACAGCGTGCCATTCGGCCCGTGGCGGGGGACTGAGCCTCTATGGAGCTCATCGTCCACCTACCAATGCATTGGACTGCACAAATCCCCGCAGCTGAGAGATTTATTGCAGATGACAAATACAGTCGAGTGTAATTAGCAAAATTGCAGACCGAAACAAGTTATAGGCTATCTTTGAAGCTTTGCAGCATGGCGATTTCCGCCTTCAGTATTTACCATTATTAGCTGGCGCGGATGAACATTAAGACTGTAGAGTATTTAATGAGTGGATAAAGTGAGATATGGAGACACAGTGGATCTCGTAGCTTGCCAGTCAGTCTGCAGCTATTGCACCACGTGTGAACGAACCCTGTGCACCACATGCAGGGTTTCATAACATAAGCTTTGTTCAAGCTTCGCTAAGCCTTCACCCGTCCATTCCGAGACTTCGTGAAACCTTGTAAGTGCTCCGCCATAGTTAAGAGCCGCATTACCCGCAATTTACCCGGCTAAAGTGGCGTGGCATGGTTATGCACCGTAGTAAAGCAGGGAGAATGCCTGAGGGTGCCCCGGTTAAGTCGCAGCCAACGATAGCCCCGTCAGTCCTCGGCTTCCGCCTGGTCGACGACAGCCGGGTGCTGAGTTAGGGCCCAAGGTGATGACTACGCTATCATATAGGTTGGCCGGCGACACGGTCTACCACAAGAAGGGAGCCTGTCAACAGTCTGAGATCTTCTCCGAACACTTTATTTTACAATTCCTACAGTTTGGTCATTTCGCTAACATTCTAATGCAGGCAGACAGTGTTCTCGACCTCCACGCAAGAGGGCGGCCTGGAGTCGGACAATGCCAAGATGGCGAGAACCAAGCCACCTGGTTGCTATCGGTCCCGACGACGCGTCCTCTTGTTTGTCCAAATGGGTTTCTTTATTTATGTATCTATTCATGCGAGTGTGGCTAATTGTCCTTGAAAGCCAATTAGTGTCTGTTGCTAGTTCGTCCTCCTGGGGCGCACGGGAGAGCACCAAGGCGGTTGGTCATGCGCTGAGGCTTGCATCCTCCCTTAGTGGTGCAGGGCATTACCACCAGATTTCCAGGGGGTCTGGTAGGCCGTCTAAAGCAAGCGTTGCTGTCATATCATGGCAACATTGTCAATGAATGTCACTAGGACTCGTTTGTACGGTGAACTGAACCACGGTCTAGGGTTTTACTTCAGAACATGTAACTTATTTCATAATCGCGTGTGCCACACAAGCAAGTTTGCCAGCCTCTCTATCCACACCACACCAAATCATCGATATCACCAAATAAAAAACTTTATTCAGATGATTAAAATGCCCCTACCTCACCCTGAAGAAGGACGGACAAATGTATCATCATCTCGGCACTCTTGATAAACTGATCAAACGCCTGATATAGCCTGGAGACTCCATATGTGCCTTTAACAACTGATTAAATAAATAAATAGTAGATAAATAAATAATGGCTGTTTTATGAATAGACGTCAAGACAGATGTTGATATAAGCGTTACGGATTTCCCATGGATATTCCTTGCAAATTAATATTTGCAGAACCTATTCCATTCTTATGTACTCGTCGGAATGTGTGGAACTAAATCGCCGTCTCTTGTGTAGCCTATAGGGTAACAAAATGGTTTTCCTGTTAAAGCTAAGCAGGGCATATACATCTATGTACACAATATTGATGACATTATGAGCCGGATCTAAGAGACCAGGCACACGATCTGCGGGTTTGTGAGCAAGGTTTATGAATTCTAGACAGGAGATCCTTGCAAAATGAGCTTGGCCGGGTACCTTGCCTGACTGGGACTGCGGGTTTGGGAAATAAGCTGTATAACCGAGGCTTTTGTGTCGGGCCGACTCCTCGGCCCGAAAATATACGTTTCGTAGAGGCATAAATTCTAATTGCCTAGCAACTGCTGACCTTAATAGTATCTTTATGATCAGTCATGCGTCTTCCGATCATAAAAGATGCTTCGCGGGCTTTCTTCATAAATAACTATCTGCGTAAAGGTCTACCATGCCTTTTCCGTGGTACCTTTTCCAACTTTCCAGCGCTATTGAATGGATCACGCCATCAACAGTCAACGCAAGCAATCCACATCTAAATTTACCCTACTTCCTTTCACTAATCGACGCTAGTGGAAAGGATCGTTGATGTGGAGAGTGGACGGTTTAATCACAATTCTGAGTCCGGATGGCCCACAGGGAGTTTTCCGCATTCAAATTCCGTTATCGTTGTTTCTGAGATTGCAATCTATGACAGACATTCCTAAGGAGTACGCGAATTTATATCTTGCGCAGACCCCGTTACTGAGCTGTTTACCAGCATTGTCTGAGGATTGCCTGCCAAAGCCCGAATATTTGCCAGATACGAGTTATATATATGGGTCTAGTGCATGGATAGGCAGGAATACATTTACACCGCGACACTTTGATCCGAATGAGACCCTATATGTGATGGTTAGAGGTAAGAAGAAAGTTGTACTATGGCAAAAGTCTTCTGTTGGTGAAGGCCAAGGAAAGCGAAGAGGAGGGTTAATCAATGATAATTTCAGCCCTCCTGCATTGGGCGAGACTCCATGGGACATGGTGGTGATAAATCCAGGTGATGGACTTTATATACCAGAGCGATGGTGGCATGAGGTTGAGAGTTTGGGGACCGGAGAATTTAGGGATCGGCACGGATACACGGATAACGGACATATCAGCGGATATCCGTCAAAATTACGGATACGGATAGACATTAGGCAGACACGGATACGGATACGGATACAGAAAAAGCAATCTTGATTAGTCATATCCGTGGATAATCCAAGGATATCCGCGGATAAGACACATAAATAAAGCTATCATGCAAATTATTACCGAAGGAGGTATTGAATTTTCGGCTGTGTCGGGAATAGATAGTCATAAGGAACAACCAGCTTTACGCAGTAGCTTGGCGAGGAACGCAGTAATAGTCGGTTCAGGCGATTGACTCTGTTAAAGAGTTCATATATGCCGCAATAAAATCCGTTTGTATTTCTTTGTTTCCTTCTTTTAATAATGTTAATAATGGTAAGTTACTGTACTAGAATTTCTTAATATTATATTAGTTAATTATTATTTATAACTAACGTAGTTCATAAGCGAGTGTGCCACACAAGCGAGTGTGCCATACCACGTAAAAACACCAAAATATGACAGTTTCTTAATTCTCTTTACACGTACGAGTATTATGACCAGTTTCGCCGCAATTGCCACATCGTCTTTGCTTCGTTTCCTTCTCACCCAATTGATCGTTCTTCCCCCTTTTTTCATGCTGTGTCTGTTTATCGACATCTACTCTCTGTATGAAATCAAGACCTTCCTGTACTGTAAATATCCGCGGATATCCAGGGATATGACGGATACGGATACGGACAAGCCCATTTCTTCTGGACATGGATACGGATACGGATAAATATATGTTGCCTGGATATGGATACGGATATGGATAACGAAAATTCTTATCCGTGCCGATCCCTACCGGAGTAGCGGCTAGCGTGAGTTATACATACCGCTTATTCGTAATTTTACACAATGCTTCTAACAGTTTACTGATAGGTGAATTGGTGGTTTCGAGAACCAGCGAAGTAAACGCATTTTACTTGTTGGGCAATACACGTGCCAGACCTCAGTGTGCCTAATTACATCTGCTTGGTTTATCATGCTCACCAAAACACTTGTCGTCATCGTAGAAACGTAGCGTATAAATTGGATATCATTCATTGCCTATATTCACCTCATAGAATGAGTATTTAGATATGTTATATTCCTCCTGAGACAAATGTTGATGTTCTTCGGCCACCCACGACCAGCACGTCCACGCCGTCCTCGATTTCCTTCTTACTGGGCATGTTGCCCCTCCGCATGAGAACCGCGCTCTGGGCCATTATAGGGTCCATGGCAATGGTGGCGACCGCCACGACCGTCTGTCCCTTGCAGTAGTACGCAGCGAACTTAGAATTCTCAGGCTCGCCTTTCAGTACGAGTGAGTCCCAGCCGCCGGCAATGCTGCCGCAATAGCGCAGCTGCATGCCCGCCGCAGACCAGAATATTGGAATGAACAACTTCGGCTTCAGTGGCTGTGAAGAGGTGAGCGAGTGCACGATCATGCGCGCGACGATGCGGCCGGCGTTCTGAGCGACGTTCCAGTGCTCGATGCGCGTGTAAGTGCCCTTCTTAGGGTCTGAGCCCGGGCCGTGATACGGGTACGTGGCGATGTCGCCGATGGCAAATACGTCGCCGCTCAGCCCGGACACGACGAAGGACTCGTCCGTCTTGAGAGAGCCGTCCTTTTCCAGACTGACAACCGGGTTATCCCTGAGGAAGTCGGTCGCGGGTCTCACACCCACGCCGAGAATGACAAGGTCGGCTGGCAGGACAATGCCATCTTGGAGATGGACGGCGCCGACCTTGCTTGGGTCTGACTTGCACGGGGTCGCCTTGTCCACGCCTGCCGACATCTTGAACTTGACCCCGGATTTTTCCAGATTAGTCTGGAAGAATTTACCGACTTCCTCGCCCAAGACACGTTCCATCGGCGTCTTCGACGTGTCGACGATGGTCACATCATTACCCCTGGATAGGGCATTACCGACTTCCATACCGATGAAGGAGCTGCCGACGATTACGACCTTCTTGTTCTTTTCCCCGATTGCTGCCATGATGGCTCGCGCGTCGGTGACGAAGCGGAGAAGGAAGATGTTGCCCAGTTCCTGAAAGCCGGGCAGCGGAATCTGACGTGGAATACCGCCAGTCGCTAGGACAAGCTTCGTGTAGGGATAGGACTTTCCGGACTTCGCGGAGATGGTCTTTATGCCGAAATCGACGGACGTCACTTCATCCGAGACCATGTCAATAGAGGCTGCGTTGTACCATTCTTTCGGCCGCAACTCAATTTTCTTCGCATCTTGGACGAGCGTCTTAGACAGCTTTGTCCGGTCGAGTGGGAGGTTTGGTTCACAGGAAATGACCGTAATGGCACCCTTGAAGGTCAAGTCGCGCAAGGTTTGCACGACGCCAAACGTACCGCTTCCGCTGATGGCACAATCAGACGTCAGCAACCGATCCACACTAGGGTCAAATGTGAGTGACTTACCCTCCAATAACGACCACCTTCTCCGGCCCCTCGACAGCACACTTGACATTTGTATCTCTCCGTCCGCCTTTGATTGCTGCTGGTTCGGCCCTGATGTACACGGCTCCATCTTTCTCATAGACTTCGAACTTGTTCAGCGCGCTCGGCGCAGGGGCGTCCTCGACATCTCCCGTACTGATATTGAAACACGCTGCCACAACATCAGTTTTCCACTCTCACGTCACCAATGCAGAGGCAAACTTCAAAGGAATGGTCTCTACCTCCATGCCACGCGCACGTTATGTGCCCATCGGGCGAGACGACTCCCAACTTCAGCGGAGCGCCATAGTGCGTACATTTATAATTGAGAGCATGCACCTCGTCGTTCACTCTAACGACCAGCACCTTACTGCCCTCTATGCCCTCCACCTCGGACTCGACCTTGTCGAAGTTTCGGATATCGGCCAGCGACGAGATGTCCTTGAGCCTGAACTCTGGTGCCATCTTGACAGGGAATGTTTGCTGCGGCGGACGTAGAAGAGAAGGAACGGTTCGAGAGTCGCCAGAGAATGGTTGACGGATTGCTATTTGGAAGACTTTAGGCGTAAACCCTTGAGACGCAGTAGATCGAAATTCATTCTGATGCATAGAAAATGAGCGATGGTAGCTAATGCAGCGCGGTTTACATCCGCTGCCCGGCGGAAGCACCTCATCTTTACGTCATATGAAGCCAAAAGTATAATAACGCGCCTCTACGTCCCTACGATCGGGTGCTGATTTCGTCCGAGGCAGAGATCGACGGATCGACAGAATGATGCGGAAGTCACAGTCACGTGTAAGTTGTAATGTGCGTAGAGCACAAGTGAGGATTCAGGAGGAATCACAATAGTAGTTCAGAGTTTGCAAGTAGAGAGCTTCGCAAGACTTGTCCACCGGCGTGTGTCTCTGGTTGTAATATTTCATCTGTCTTTCTTGTGCCTTAAGCAACTGGTCTCCAAGCGTCATTCGTAGTTCATGCAGCTTCTTAATTCTGTCTCTGGCTGCGGGTATCTCCCCCTCAGGGACGTCGTCCGCGACGTCAACATAGAATTCTGGATCGTAGCCGTACATGGCGCGAAAAGGCGACATGTGAGTGTATGATTGAGGCTGTTGTTGTAGGCGAATGCAGCTGTTGGCAACAGTTTAGCCCAGTCCATTTGTTCAAGATTCGTAAATGCTCGGAGATAGGTCTCAACGATGCGGTTGAGAATTTCGGTTTGGCCATCCGTCTGCGGATGAAAAGCTGTAGAGAGACCGCGTTTGATTAAGGAGTAATAACAAATTTCTGCCCAAAATTTACTGGTAATTCTTGAGTCGCGATCTGACACGATGCCAGCTGGAGGGCCAAATCTAAGCTCCACTTCAGTGTGCATAAGTTCAGCCAGTTCTGGTGGATCAATGTCATCTCTGACTGGAAGGAACACAGCCATCTTGGTATACCTGTCAACGATCGTCACGATCGCGTTGTAATCTTCAGCTCGGCTCTGGTCGCGGATACAGAGACTTCAATAGACAAAAAAGGGAGAGAAAAACAGACGGTTTCTGCTCTCTGTACAGACGTCACACTTTACGGCGAATTTGGACGGATCCAAAGGACTATTTTCCGCTTTCTCCGATCGCAGAACCATCTTTGATGCTGCAGCAGCCCACAACCGTAACCGTTACGACATTCTATGTCCAAAGCTGAACGACTCACGGATTCCGCTATT
The DNA here is from genome assembly GCF_038497915.1 of Lipomyces doorenjongii. Lineage (NCBI taxonomy): Eukaryota > Fungi > Ascomycota > Lipomycetes > Lipomycetales > Lipomycetaceae > Lipomyces > Lipomyces doorenjongii. The sequence goes on along the minus strand of NW_027118164.1, from coordinate 31,346 downwards.
TGGCAACTTCTTTCACCCTATCCTATCCTGAATGACGAGTCAGGGTCTGACTATGCGGTGTAGAGTTTGTACGCATAGTAGATACTTCATGGAATGCAAGGTGATTATGGGCTCCGAGTCCAAAATAGATCCATGAATCCGGGATAAGGGTCGTATTTTGAAGTCACATCATATACGTATTAGTGATAAAATCAACTCATATATGGTAATATCATACTACTTTACACACTGTCGACGGGTGTCACCCTCTGACTGTGATTAACTCCGCGAGTGACTGGGACTGTCCATTAGCCTCAAAAAGTCCAGTCACTCAAAGTCAGGTACTAGAATTTTCGGCCATTGACTAAGTTTTGACTAGGACCATTTCTTGATTCACTTAACGAGTACTAAGATGTAGGAAAATTTTTGCGCAGTTACATAGTGCATAAAAACGACTATTTCAGCTTCCAATAGGACTGAAACTCCCACACAAACTGAGCCAAGTCCGAAGAATTAAGTATTCCAAACTTTCGTGCCCAGGAATGATTCCCGAAGCTCCTGCCTCCTTTGTAGATATAAGAGAAGTAACGTTTCCAGGGGATCGATCAATCTGTCTCTGCAACAATCCTCCTGTCGACCCGGTCTTTCAAAATCGACTGTGGCTCCCCAGTGTAGCTGGATTTCTTCATCCATTCAGCTACGGTTTTGATCCTAGTCGGCAAAATTTCGTCCAGTTGCTGGTAATCCCTGGTGAGAAGGCCCTTGTTGCCTGCGCTTGCCCTGAAAAGGTTCCACCAGCCTCTAAAATTTTCTCGATAAGTCATCAGTGTGGGATCATTGGGAGCAAAGTTCACACCAATCTTAGTTTCGGCACCGTTTGGCAAATCTTTCCATGATTTGGTCAAGTATTCTTCTAGGTCCACATCTTCATATCTTGCCGGTTTCCCGGTAACTGATGTAAAAGCTTTCGCAATATCCTCTCCAGAAGCGTGCTGGGTGGCAACGGCAAGGTTGAGGGCCCTGCATTTTTCCGGATTGTCAAACATCCACAATGCATAGGCAGCCAGATCTTTGAGGCAGATGAGAGGTATTGCACCGTCTGCCAATGGATATTCAAATACGTAAGATCCACTTTCATCTTTCCTGGGCTTGAACATTTCGCTCAGGGTTTCCATGTATGGACCGCTGCAAAGAACGCTCCAGTTCATGGGGCTAGCAGACTGTGAAGCAAGAAAGTCTAGAAGAACAAACAGATTAGCTGACCAGTCGGTTAAAGATCGGCAAGGCTCACCTGCAAATTTTCCTTTTCCCTCAACGTGGCTACAACGATACTTCGGATCAAACCCGACCTTCTTACTGCCGTATTCGAGACCACCATAAACAAAGTGCTTCACGCCGCAAAACCGAGCAATATTGTGCATTCGGATACTCCAATAGATTTCATTCTTCTCCCCGATAGCAAAACCATTAGTGTTGATATAGCACATGTCGATATTAGTGAACAGTCTCATGAGGTCGCCCTCATTATAGACATCAGCTTCAATGAGACGCACGTTTTCCAGATCCGTTAAAGCCATTGCTTGTGACGAAGCCGTACTTCTCGTCGGCACTTTGACCGCGTAGCGACGAGACTCTGAAAGCAATCGAACGACAACAGCGCCTTGAGCTCCAGTTCCTCCAACGACAAGGACAGTGGGAAGCATCTTTCCTCTGAATAGATATCTTACAACAGATAAACTCCGGCAATTACCACCTAGACGATGACAAGGAATCATCTGACATCGGGACCGGGACGCGCGGTTATATCTGTTGTGCGCGGTTTATGCAAAACGTGATGATAATGTCACGTGCTGGAGCGACCCCCAACCAAGAGATCCGGCAAGTCTCTGGTACGCTAAGGATACAATGCAATCGATTTGCAAATCCAAACGCAGTCGCATAGTTTGCTCGGCGACGAGATCATGGGGATGTTTGGCATTTTCAATTGCCTGTGCACTGTAGGGGCTGGCGGCCAATAGAACGGACTGTGACTCTCTAGTTGTTGCCCTTGGACGTGGCCTCGAACCTGTTCATCTTTAGTCCCCAAACCCGGCGATCAGCCATTCGCAGCCAGCGAGTATCGAGCCGGTTGTCGTTCTCCTCGGGCACCTCGTACGGCGTGTGCAGCTGCGCAGTGTTGGCTTTAGATACCCATCTTCTGCGACATTTTCTTATCAGCATAAGACTCTCCAGGACTGCGGCCGAACCACGTTGCGTTGTCAAGTGCATCCGCTATAGGCATATTCGGGGTAGTGTCTTGGGTGCTGAATCCTCCGGCGTGAGGTGTATGGACACACTGAGCGTTCCTTCCCTCGAGACTGTGTAAACGGAAGTAGCCAGGAATCCCCAAGCAAGGATCAGGGCACAGATGAAGGCTTTTGAGTTCACTTGGATAGTACCATCAGGCAGCCTCACAGTTTCTAGATAGCGGAGCTGGTTCGTTAGACTGTCAATACCTAATTGACGCCACTCAGCGAGGTCGAAGGGAACATCATTGTTGGTAGGAGGACGCCAACAGCCAACAGAGAGCGCCGCCTTGGTCGTAGGATCGCGTTCGAGGAGTGAGTGGCCATTAACGAACCAGATTGTCAGGTTTCCCGTTACACGGGAAAATGTTAAGGCGAATGTCTGGCCGCTGAGAGTCTGCGAGGTCGCAGTTGTCAGGATTTCAAGACCAGATTTCAGGATAGTGTTCCAGTGAGGCCAAGGCTAGGTTTGACCTGAGACAGTGCTGGAACCAAGCAAACTCGGTGTTGCTGTCGGTCCAATCGTATGCAGTTTTGGACCGGAAGCTCACAGACAGCCAGTTTTCACCGTTGGCAGGTATGGCGACGTCCGACGGTATTCCAAGGTGCGGTATTGATAATCTTGGATGACCTGAGCACATGGTGTCAGTTAGGCGAATACCTCAGTTGGTGGACTGGATATGCTCACTCATCCGTGAATGTCTCGATTTTATAAATTGCAACAATATCGCCAAGGCTAATATATCTCCACCACGACCATATCGTTCTCGACCCAGGCTCGCACCGGCTCATATGCCTTGCTGAGCTCTTCCAGCCCTGGAGTTGGAGTATGATCACTGAAGCAGAGTCCGTCCATTACAAAATCTCCGTCATTGGGAAAATCGCCAAAGTCCCCACCATATGCGTAGTAGCCTGTCTCGCCGGGCTTGGTCGCCTCAATCCAGAGACCGTGATTTGCCCATTCCCAGTCGAAGCCACCTTGAAGCCTGCGATACTGTCGGAACGCTTCTATTCTTTCAAGCCACCCGGAGCATTGCCCATAGCATGGACGTACTCGCAGAGAACTATGGGCTTCCTGAAGTCATCTCCTTCCGAGGTCCGAACCCGACCAGGCGCTCTAAAGAGGGATACATATAAGAAAACATATCTGCAGTCTCAGCTTGGGCATCGCCTTCGTAGTGTATGGGTCTGCTTGGATTAACTTCTTTGGCATATGCATACATTGCTTTATGATTTTGACCGTAAAATGCCTCGTTCCCCAAAGACCAGATAATGACACTCGGATGATTCTTGTCGCGCTTTACAAGCTGGACCATCCGATCAAGGTAAGCATCTCTCCATTCCGGATTATCGGATGTGTACTTAGAAGCCTTAATGATATTCAATGTCGAGGGTCTTGTAACAAAAGACAACGCAGACGCCCTCGGTGACGTCAGTTGACTTCTCGTGCTGTGCACAGATCACAGAACTCCAAAGTCGTCATCCCGCAGTCGCGCTTTACATTGGCCAGCCTCTGTCCGAGGTTGCGTCTTATGTACGACTATCTCGAATGAAGTTAGCAGCGCTAAACTCTAACGCGCGTGTAGAACGCAGACCAGATACTTGCCCCAACTTGCCCAAACTCCTTCCTCTTCCTCGTTCCTCCTTCCTTGCCTATCGCGCTTTACACTTTCAAACAAAACACATTCAATACAACTCTTGTTAAGACCACGTTCTCAATATGCCATCTCAAGGATTCGCCTCAGACATCATGGTAAGTACAACCACCGGCGTTAAACCCGTCGGTGACATCCAAATTGGCGACTACGTTTACGATGCAGCAAATCGGCTAGTCCCTTGCGTCGGTGTCGCCCGGGAAAGGGTTTGTAAAACACTAGGCGATACTCCATGACCCGGACTTTGTTGAAATAGTCTACCAAGATGAGGTCCAATATCCGCAATCTCTGGCTGAATGCACCCTCTCAGCGCACTTACGCGGGAGCCAGTGTAATGATAACTAATACTCAATCTATTGGAAAACGGCACTCTCGACTTACGAAAGTGAACAGACTGTATGTGGCAAACTGCACAAATTTAGCGCATGCAGCCAGCATGCATTGAGACAGGTCTTGCAACCTTCGTAGACAGCAGGCGTCAATTCCTCAGCTGCCGCGGCTGTGGGACAGCGCCCAGGTCTGATAGGGCCTGTAGATGACGCTTTTGCACGTTAGATATCTCTGTCCCTGCCTGTGTCCTTGCCGACCCTTGATTGACAGGAAACTGGAACTGGGGAGGAAGACGTTCTTTCAACTCTCCAATTGGTGGGCGAATTCAGCGACAACGGAAGGGAGCTTTTGTTCATCAAATCCAACACCCGTATCTCGAGCGTAGAGAAGGTTAGTTGCACGGTTAAGAAGTCGACGCATTGAGATACAAGCCAAGAAGTACAGAGATGACTGTTCTTCATCTGTAAGCGACCCTTGCGTGTGGCAGACGCCAGGCAGTGGAACAGATAATTCGATGTCCGCAACCCCCGTCAGCGGAAGCGCAGATAGTTCGGCGAGATCGTCACTGTGAATGTTAGCGCTAACCAAACCGTTGAAATCAATTTTAACGGACCTTTCGAGGATATAGCAAGACCAGAAGATGCGCCGCAAGCACTCCCGCTGCCGAAGGCGAATCTGGTTCCTGGTAGGACAGAACCAAACGGCACTTGGTTGCTGTTGCACTAATGAAGGACCAAGCCTGCAATGGGCGATTTGGAAAGGCGTTCAGGGTACAGCTTCGTCGTGGTTTAAGACACTCACCCTGTGAAGGACAAGCATTGCACAGCCTCTACTGAGCATTCCGCCTGCGCAAGACGGATCTTTTTAAACGCAATATCAAAGTACTACTCACTCGTGGTCCGACGCTGGCTTCGCGAGTCTACATCATCGCAATCTGAATTTTCATTTTCCACAAATGAGCAGATGAGGTCGCCGGCGCACCCCAAAGCTATGACCAGCAGCGCAATACAGGTCTCGGTACTCTCATCGAAAATTCCGGAAGATATCTTCTTCCCCATCCACATTGTTGTTGTCCGTGACATGGTTGGGTACCAAGTCGCTCTTGCTCCGGCTGCGACTTATGTCAGTGTTTTGAATACAGATCAAATGCGCGGATTGTAGTATCAGAGATATGGGCGTCTGCAATCCTAACTGCTGGATCAAATATTCAAGATATCTCGCAGTCTCTGGTGTTCAGCACCACTAAAGGGTTGATTCGTATCGACTATCCATTTGATCAGAAGCTGTTGGAAGTGGCTTCGATCAATCCACATATGATTGAGTTGGCAATTGCCTGTTCCCAAGAATCGAGCTTAAACGTATCCGCAATTGATCTCAGTCTCTTGCTCTCTGGCTTCTGACCACACCCAGCCTTGAAAATGGCGCCAAAGACGCGTCTCAAAATGATCGGGACCAAGAGGGCGGTGTTGAGGATGCAGTGATGCAGCCGATGAGGATACAGAAGAATCGGGCGACGAAAGTTCGGACAGTTCGCAGTCATCCGAGAGAGCGTCGACAGAGATTGGAACTGGTTCTGGCCAGCTCGCAGCACTCACAATGACGCAAAGCACCTGGGCACAGCACAGAGAAGAAGGTATTGTTATTATACATGTTAAATTTATCATGAAATCCTCACCGCGCTAAGCAAAGCCAAGTCAGACCGCATTAGCGTCCCCCGCAATGACGTCACCCAAATGCTACTAATAAAATTTACGGTCAATTTACCGATTCAGTGTGTTCGTAAATTTACGGTAAATTTACCGCTGCCATCCCTATCTGTCATGCATTGACTTCTTGTAAATATTGAAGCAATCGGCATAGGTGTACGACGCCCATTTTAAAGAGGCGCAGCTCGTCAGGCTTCAGCGACATGACCACTGGTCCGACCTTTGCCAGAAACCAGGTTCTATTCTCTTTCGCAGCAGCTGCACCGGTAAAGCACAACCAGACAATGGTCTCTCGATCGGCCTCCAGATACTGACCATCAGTAAGCTGGGAAAGATAAGACCGGAGTTGTTCGACGGCCCCTTGGTTTTCATCTGATGAGAATGGAATTACTCGGCGCAAGGAGTTCAAGAGTATATACGCAGCACAACTGCAAGCGGCGTGCAAGAGATTTTCGTCTCCCAGTTCGTCAGCCAGGAGCTCGTCTTCCAAAATGGGGTTCCTGACGTCTCTTTTCGATATCTGTTGAGATTCGAAAAGCAAAGATGCCTGGTGGACCTGTCTTAGCAGATGAATCAAGGACACTGGAATTCCGTGATCTCTAGGGTCGCTTTCGGATCTGTGCAATACTGCAGAGAGAAGTGTTATTGGAAGCTCGGGCAGTGACGATGAGCCGAGTCTTTCATACGCAGGTAGGGAAGCATTGAGAACTGCGTCGCCAATATCGATCCTGAAAGCAAAATAATCTCAGTCCGAAGCCGCTTCGTGGACGTTCACGTAAGAGAGAAAAGAAAAAGTTATTTCTTACAGGATAATTAGATGTGAGAGGAATCCACCAAGACCTAGCTTGCTCAAACCGCCTTTGGATTTCACCATCTCTTGTAGGCCATTTTTATGAATGTGGGCTTCTTCTACAAGGCAATTCATGCTCTAGATACAATTAGTTCAGCATACTATAACACAACCATATATACTGCATTGTTACCTCATAATGCCACAAATACAAGGCTGCCGCTAAGGTGGTGTCCGGTAGCTTTTGCGGTGAAGAGATATTATTGATTAGCAGTCGTGTTGCGTTGTGCCGATGATAGTGAGTAACTGGGTTGTCGCGCTCGCCGCGAAGCACATCAAGGTGTGAAGATGCCGCATAAAGTATGGCATGAAACATACATGGATCTGAGAAAGCGGCCTGCATCCATGAATTTAGTGAGAATGAATGTGCAGCGCCAAGGTCGATTCCAGCGAAGCTTGGGGAGCATAGATCGTGATCTGCGCCAGATTTAGATGCTGAGGATATCCGTGTAGCAATTAATACGGAAGTAACATTGGGGGTGACTTACAATGGTTGAGAAGGAAAGGCATGTACCATCGTGAAGGGATAGGATACTGAATTGGCGGATCGACATTTAACGTGCTGAGAGAAGGATGGTATGTGTACATCGATCGAGTCGGGAGAAGATCTGTTAATTTTTCCAGCTGCGCTTGGAGCTTGCGGATTTCACGTTGAGTCCGGTCCTCTTCATAGTTACACCTTCGGAATTTACTTCACAGGCACATTAGTGAATCGAGTACAGTACATACGACAGAGGCGGCAAGGAAGGCGCGTTCGTGGAGCGGATCCTACTCACGTTTTGCAAGATGTACACGTAGGAAGCAGTCTATCACATTTCTTCTTTCGTGATTTGCAGATTTCGCACGCTTGGTTCGCGTACCAAGATGTCTTCCGTATGACGACCATTATTCCTGATGGATCTCAATGATTAAAACAGAGAATTTGAGTCTCAACTCGAAATGTATCCAGGATTGACTTTGGTGACTAATCGAAGTCAGGCTGACGGCGGTTCTTACCTCATACGTAATTTTAAGTCGGCGGGTGCTCAGTAGTAAACGAGAAGAACTGACCTGACGTCGGCCTTCAGGACGTTAGCAAGGTGTGTGATACCAACAATAGAGTGGCCGTTATACACTTCGTGCGGCGCGCGGCTTGGAGTGTCGGAGGCCACAATGCCACAACCTGTTAGACAGAAAATGTTTAAGGTTAGGATAAGGGTGATATTGTGAGACATAGATTAGAGTTAAATGAGGGTGCAGCCCTCGACATAGATAAGAACATTGTATATAGACGGCGAGGAGACTCACAAGGAAATACGGAAAAATAGAGACGATCAACCTCTGACTCAACCTCTCTCTCACCGTCCAGCTATGCCACGTGATATCCCAATATGGTACTCGATGACGTGCTTATTAAGCTTTGTTGGGGCACGTTTGCGGCGAGACGGTGTGCAGCGTCACAAATAATTAGAATTTTGCCTTCAATTTCCTCGATTTCACTACAGTTGATCCATAACACCAATATGTAAAATGCCTTCTGCGCCTTGTTTATGATTAATTTGTTGGGCGACTTCCACTCCACAACTGAAGAAGATATCATGGATTTTTTTTCCCAATTGGGTAATGTCAATAGCTAGCCGGCGACACTTCAATAGAGTTTCGGGCAGGGCGCACAGAATATGGCAAGGCGACGTGATGTATATGGCTCACGCAATCAAGAAAAAATTTAGGAAGAATGCAAGCGAATTAAATTTCTCTAGTGTTGCACGACAAGAATTCAAACCTCAAAAAAATCAGCCGGAACCGAAATCTAGATACACTTGAAGCTGTTGGCGGAGTTCTTATCGCCTCCCACGTACTGCGCGATTTGGGGATAGGGACAGAGGATACGTCCCATCTTGGCACCACTGCAAGAGTGCACGATCTCCGCGGGCAGAGTATCGGGAGATTGTTTCTTTTCGACCCAGGTTACCAGTGCATTCAGAGGATTGCTCGGCACGGCTCCAGTAGTAGTTCCTCCCGCGCAGTGATCAACGCCTGGCGCCAGGAACAAACGGAAAAAGTCATCAACTTTCGCGGAGCCGCCCATGAGCCGTTCAACTCGTGTCCGGTACTGGATAGACCCCTTGGGGAAGATTATCTGATCCGAGAGCCCATGCCACATGAGGAGCTTGCCTCCGGCACTGTGAAATCTGGAGAGGTCGGGATTATCTGTGCCGATGATGTCGTCATATTCAGCTGCGGACTGAGAAAATAGCTGTCCAAATTTTGTATAATCGATGGCGCTGATGTTGTAATTGGGGTCCTTGGCAAGGTAATACCGGATCCAGGCATCGTTGACGAAAAGTGGAAAGCCAACGCGCTTCCCATTGACGACTCTGGTGTTTGCCAGACTATCCAGAGGAGCACCAACGGTCAATCCATACCAGAGGGACAATCCAGAAGGCCCAAAAGGCCCTTGAAGCATTTTCACAACGACTCTCGCGACAGACTCTGTGATTATAATCTTCGCCCCCTCACAATTGATTTTCGATCCCACGAGTCTATACGGATTAAAGTGGCAAATGTCAGGGTTGCTGATGACGCCGTCTTCGATTCCGTCCAATTCGTCACACTCCGCAATGGCGGCGTCCGTAAATGCTTTCAGTTCGCATGGGGATGGGAAGGTCTCTTCCTCGGCCATGACGACTTGTGGCCACTGCTCAGCAACGACATAAGTTGCCCAGTTTATTGCAGGTGCACCAACAAGGATCCCATCAAAGAGGTCTGGATATCTCTGTGCAGCTGCCATTCCTTGCCTGCCGCCAGTCGAACATCCATTCCAGTAGGAGTATCGAGGTTTGACTCCGTAGAACTGCTCTGTGATCTCTTTGCCGACAATTGCCATATCATGAACAGACCTATAGGCAAAATTGGTCAAGGAATCCAAGTTGACGGAGCCGTTCGGTCGCAATGCCCATGCTCCCGGGGTCAAGGGATTTACCGTCACGCCGGCGTCGGTGGACGCCGCAGAATAGCCCCCTTGAACTGAAAGCCCCAGGGTCAAATCGAATGTTCCAGCTGCATATCCCGATCCTCCATTGGCTTGGAATCTGCCATTCCATTTCTGTAGTGGCAGCCACACTTTGACGTGCACTTGATCCTGTGCGTTTGGATGCGTCAACACAACGTCGACGTCACATATATTCAGACCAAAGACGGGATTGAGAAGAAATGGTGGAGTAGCAGGGACTGTATAATTCCATCGCTCGGTTGCGTTTATGGATATCACTTCAGCGCCAGGAACATTGGGTGCCTTTAATTGCGCACATGAGATTGCCGGGCAGCTCTGAACTGCATTGGTGGCGACCACAGTACGTAGCCAAGCCGTGGCTAGAAAGAGTAGAGTAAGCACAATCATCATTGCAACAAGAGAGCGCAGTTGGAATAAATTAATGTCTTGATCCAATGTGCGCGTTACCGTTAAAGTGATATTCGGCTCCTTTATAGGAGACGACATTCATCCTCATGGCGGTCATCTCCAGAACCCTGCCATGGATCTCCTCCGTATTACTGATCGAGTTGGCGGCTGAACAGCTCATGTATATCTCTTATAACCATTACATACTACAAGAGATGCGAAGCGGGCCAAATCCGACCCCTGACAGATCTATATTTAGACGATGTCGGGGAGCAACCGCCTAGTCCAGAAATGACAAGCGATCATTCGGTACGCCATGTGTCGGCCCCACACCGATCGCTGTTCTGTTCGGGGTAGGGATGGAATTTACCGTTAATTCAGTAGAAAATCCATAAATTGCAAGTAAATAAACTATACCTAATTAGTGTCAGGCTAAGCCTATACGACTATATGTTTACGTAATTGTCTCGGCAACCCAATTGTGACAGGGCGGCGGCCGGAGTCAGCAAATTTTTTTCGTAAATTATGGCTGTAAATAATAATAAGACTTACGGTTAATTTTACAAGTTCATTGTGTACGTAGATTTGCGGAATTTAACGCTGGCATCCCTATGAATAGAGTATATTGTAGACTAAGATTAAATATATGGGGTAAGCCGTTGTTGTCGTGAGTCAGTGTTTTATCAATAACTATATAATTTATTTATTTATTTCTTCCTGCCGTGAAGCATCCAGAAATACTCCATTCCGGAGGAGAATATTTGCATAAAACCCTTGATGAAACAGAAAGACGTTCCAAGTGGTTCTCCAGACGGAGAAAAGTTCTTCCTTGATTGCAATGACAAGGTGTGACATTCCGTGCCCGTGCTCCACTCATGAGGTCGGAGTGGGGCCGACAAAAACCGCTCCACCGGATTGTGGAGAGAATCTTCATTTTGTCGACTTCCTAACCGATTTTTTCAGCCACGGCCATTCATTGCTGATTGATACAGATGAGCATGTACGCTAGTCTCAAAGAGGAATAGGTTCCAATGTTTAATGCAATATTACTTAAGAGCATGAGATCACTCTTGGTTACTCGTTTGGATGTAACCTGGCCTAGAGAGCGCAACAAATAGCTGACAAGAGCATCAATAATGGCCTCCACTTTCAACTGGAGTACTACTGGCGAGGAAGTTGTCAGAGCATTCTCAAATAGAGTTAAAGACCGTATATGTACGAGTCTCAATTATTATCAACTATGATCGCTCAGAGAATTCAAAGATCGCTAACTTACTTACAGTTCTTATAACCGGTCCTAGTCCGAACGGTATTGGTGCTGAGACCGCTTGTGCGCTCGCCGCGGGTTCGCCAGCCATACTGATACTTGCCGGTCGCTCGGAGACAAAGGTTACTTCTGTCGTTGAATCAGTTCATGCTATTAATCCGGACGTGAAGACCATTTTCATACAGCTTGACCTCAGCTCCCAAGCCTCTGTCCGCGCTGCAGCAGCTAAAGTCAATCATGTAGTTGACAAGATTGATGCTCTCATTAATAATGCGGGAATAATGGCTTGCCCCTACGGTACTACAGAGGACGGGATAGAGATGCAATTTGGAACGAACCATATCGGTCATTTCTTGTTCACAAATCTACTCTTCGACAAGATAAAGGCCGCAGGGCCCGGCGCGAGGATCGTCAATGTCGCCAGTAGCGCACATAGGTTTTCGGGAATCAGGGTGGGAGATATTGGGTTCAAAGTGAGTTGTCTCATTCTTATCCCCTTATCTGGAGTCCTAACAAGTTGACAACGAATGACATGGATAGGACGGTCTTGAGTATGACGCGTGGGATGCATATGGCCAGTCCAAATCGGGCAATATTCTATTTGCAAAGTATTTTGCCTCCAGGGTGCCTAGCAAAGAGATCGCGTGCATCGCCCTGCATCCAGGAAGTGAGTTGTGAGCTAGCAAGTCAAGATGGCTTGGCTCGCTAATAGTACGCCAGGCGTCTTATCAGAACTTGGACGATACACGGATGTGCAATTGATGGCCAATGCGAGATCAAGGGCAGAAAAAAGCAAGTCTCCCTAAATACATGTGATTCCTCGATCCTGACCTAATTCAAAATCAGTCCCAAACTATGAAAGGCTTGACAGGAAATCTCTCCAACAGGGATGTGCGACGACTCTAGTCGGTGTTCTTGATCCCGTTTTGCAAGGTTAGCGCCGACGAGCTACTCTAATCTATAATTTTAATTGCATCTAACCTTGGGGCGAATAGATAAGTCAGGCACCTATCTTAGCGACTGCCAAGTCAGTATCCCGGCGCCTCACGCCAATAGCTCCGAGATGGCCGAAAAGTTGTGGAATTTGAGCGAGGAGATTGTGGGGCAGAGATTTATGTTGTAAAGTCGCGGGGAACTAAGAAGTTTTGTTAAGGCTCAAGGTTTTGAGTTCTAACACGAAGGTCGTCCTCGGCGCAAGCAGTATCACTCCAGCCTATAATCAAAACGATGGCATGACGAGTAGCATACCCCGAGTCCACTATTCCCCACACATGATGGCACACCTGTTTAGATCGAGACTGCGAAGACAGCATCCATCGTTGGTCGATTCTCATATTCGTGGCAATGTCGCCATGCACACGTTAGAGTGTGACGCGGGACTGTAGATCGGCACTTGTGTCCAGTAGACTGCCAGTTCCAAAAAAAGCATTTCAGGTGCATATACCTGGGGTATCCCCGGCATGCGCCTATCCAAGAGTTATATGTATCATAGTAGATCGTTGTTACTCAGATCAGATCTCGATTGCTAATCTGGTGACACCCTCGGCGCGGCAGGGGGATGCGCTGCCTCCGCAGAAACGCCCTGCACATACGCAATTGAACAAGTAGACGCCTGCCTCGAGATATTACCAAAGAATCAAGATGTCACCAAACATTTCTGTATAACTATATGTTGTTGTAAAGTACGTAATGTACACATTTCATTACAGGGATGTAGCAACGCTTTTTATTTGCAGCGCCGATTCTCCATACAACGGTCTCACTAAACTTTATAAAACGCTGAGATTTAATTTCAACATCAGTAATCGTAAACGACCTGGGCGCTTCATTCTTCCATTCATACCATTCGATAATCTCGCCAACGTCTCCCATTGAATTGACTATGAGTCAACTGCACGGAATCGCAAGTGAAGCCAGGTTTGCCTGATCAAAGCTCAAGTGCAGTGGAGTTAAAGCCGACTTGATGTTAAAGCTGACATGGGTGGAGACTTCGACTCGAAATGACGCATCCCTACGGGTTAAGCATGCTATACTGATAGGTGGAAATGCAGGTGCCAGGAAGATTTACGTTTCCTCAACGCGGAATTGGGCAAAGGGATGCTGCATACGTTACGAAACCTACACCCATTCGGGTTGGCGAGTGTTAAACGGTTCAGGCCCGGAACCGGCTTTCGCAACGGACCTGAGCCCTAGTCTTGGGGGCGGTCTGTAGGAATAGTTACCCGTTCCTGGCTAATTTCGATAAGATTCCTGCGTACGCATATTGGAGCAAGAATCGGCAGACGTAATCACGGTAGTGGGCCACCAGAACACAGCGTACGCCAGAGGCTTTCAAACCATGAGTATGATAGTCGGAGAAGTTCCTTTTTCAATTTGAAATCTTGAACATTTAAGGACCGACAAGCTGGGTTCTCCTACCTCAAGCAACTTCCATTCATTCGATTTCAGAATACAGTTACATCCCACCATGGCGCGTGCTATTGCTCTACCGTACCGCATCTACTTTCTCTATGTCGAGCCTTTCCTCGCATTATCCGGAGCATATCTATCAATCTTCCGACCAGAGCTCTATCTATCCATGACCGTAACACACAAAGTCCTGTACCCCATGGACTCTGACTCTCATTCTCCTTCCACCCATCCTCTCACAACCCTTCTACTTACTCACATATCCAGCCTCTATCTATTTTTCGCATTCAACGAGGCTGTTGTCCTCAGATGTACCGGTGACTTAAGAGTGTGGAAGGCGCTACTCTCGCCATGTCTACTGAGCGACGTCGGTCATTTGTACATTAATTTTATTGTCACAGAACCAAATGTATTTTGGAATCCTTGGAGCTGGGGAAGTGATGAGTGGGGAAATTTGGGCACCCTTTGGCTTGGAGCTCTTCTTCGAGTAGCATTCCTATGGGGATTAGGAATTACAACTGTAAAGACAGGCAGAGGCTGGATAAGAAGGATGCCATAAGGTTAGAATGCTCTAATACCGTTAAATGGGTCAGCCTCAGTATCAGTGTATGTGCTTTACTATATGCTAGGGACTGCTGGAAAGCATACTTATATCAGAATAATGTCGATGTTGATTACTCGGCGAGTACATTCAAGTACGATAAGTTTGTAATGCCGTGATGAAATCATCACAAATTCAGTAGAAATGACATATTCTTCGCTTGGCATCGGACGACGGGCGGCTACACGGCCGCCTTGACAAATACTTGTAGTGCAATCAATGGTTGGACTTTCCGTAGCACGACAGTGAGTCCCAGAAATCGGACAAACTGTTCTAAGTGAGGCTGCTAGGGCTTAGTACCATTTCGCCCCTGTGATCTATGCATTAGCGATACTTTGGGACCATATGGTACAGTTACAGGTTAGAGAAGGACTAAAGAATCAGTACTCTCATATTTATTAATTAGTATCGGATTACACTGAGCCCCGGATCACAATGTTAACGAAATCCGGCTTATCGTAGTCGTTTTGGTTCGCAATTTTGTCAGTGATGTATATAGTGAGCATTGGAGTCGCAATATCAGTCTGAGGAGAAAAGTGCGGCTGTCAGAGACTGTGATGTTGATGCCCACTAGTCCATTTAGTAGAAAACGCGACAGAAATGTAAACATTTTGACCAGTTACGATCTATACTTGAACCAAAAATTGAAAAGTAAAATCCGATTCTGTAGAATATGAGACTTAAGTCTAGGTAGCCCGATTGTGGCTTAATTCTGAAGCGAGGGCGATTTGCGGGGAAGGCGATAGGTGGGAGTTCAGCCCACATCGGATTCGCCGTTGCAGCATCACAATCGAGACACCAAAGTTAGTGCGTAGTTTTTTCGATTTTAATTCCCGCGTTATGCACCATCGTCGGGACTAACGTATAATCACCATAGACACCGAAATGGGTATATAGCCTACGATAATCTGGATGTGGACTCGGGGCTGGCTTACTTTCACGACTCTATTCGAATGCAACAATGTTCAGTCTCACGCTGGTGGTAACCTGTGTAGCAGTCCTAGTTAGTGGCCTTATTTTGCATCACATTCTCCTGTCCGCGACAAAAGGTGAGCCACCATTCATCAAGGGACCCCTTCCGTTTCTGGGGTCCGCACTAGCGTTTGCAACGGACCCGCAGCCCCTCTTACATAGTCTTCAAAAGAAATATGGCCGGATCTTTACAGTCTATGTTGCCGGTGAACGAATGACCATCCTCTCAGATCCGATGTTCGGCAATCGGCAAATATGGAATAACACAACCTCTGCCTCCCTTGAGCTCTTCACGCACTACGTCTTGCAATATCTCTTTGGCTACACCAAATCCATAGCTATGGATTACGAATTTCAAGTCAATATGGGCCACCGAGTTGTCGCAGCTCTGAGTTCCCAGCCATTGATCGCGGATATCACTCAGAGTTTAAAAGCGACGTATCTCAGTCTTATTGACGACAACTCGCGGTACGCGAATTGTGACGAGGAGATAATTGATTTGTACGAATATTGTCGGCATAACGTGTACTATAGCTCTGCGAGAGCCCTGTTTGGACCCGAGTTTCCATTCGATGCAATATATCAGCCGTACATTCGCTTCGAAGACAGCATCACAAAGTTCCTCAAACGGTATCCCCGATTTTTGAACAGGGAAGGATATAAGGCACGACAGAGGGTATTGGACGAATTAGGTTCTTTCTTTGCGGACCCTGCGCGCGTGTCGAAATCGTCTGTATTTGTACGTTCGTTATACGACAATTTCACCACCAGCACCCACAAATCTCCAGCTGATATGGCAGGATATTTCTTTGCCATTATCTTCGCTTCCAAATCAAACTCTGTACCGGCCGCGTTCTGGGTATTGGCGAATATTGTCGCAGATCCGGCACTCAAGGCCGAAATCGAAGGGATTATTGCGAAACATTACCATCCGGAGTCGGACGACTATGACTGGACGGCGTTATTGGGAGATCCGTTGATCAACTCGTGTTTTAAAGAAACTGTTAGGTTGAACGCGAACATTATTTCAGGACGCCACATAACGGACGATCTCACAATTAAAGTTGCGCACCAGAATGGCGATGATGTGAAGGAAGTGAGGTTACGCGCCGGGAGCACAGTTATGATGCCTCTGAACATGTTACATTGGGACTCAGAGGTGTATCTCGAACCGATGAAATGGATCGGCAAACGATTTTTAGAGGAGAATAAAGGCCTATTGATCCGTAATACTGATAAAATGCGTGCCTACGCGCCGTGGGGCGGCGGTGGCCATATTGTATGTCTTCTTTACTTTTATAAAAACTTAATTTGTGCTAAATGATTGCGGACAGTGCCCCGGACGGACTCTCGCAGTTTTAGAAGCGGTTATACAATTAGTATATACCCTCGGTCGCTTCGAGGTTGAACCGATCGAAGATTTGCCGGCGCCAATTATCGGCGATCGTTATGGTGGAGGAGTGTTGAAGCCTGCAAGGGGTTATCGCGTTAAATTTTCCAGACGGAAGACACCGTTGGTGCATGTTGGCTGAACAATGTAGAGGGTGTCTAGTTTAGCATGTAGTTTGGGTAGAGTATTGCAATCGAATGCCCATAACATTGTGTTAGGATCGCGAGGACCTGTGCCAGATGAAGTGCGACGCGAGTATGCGATTGAATTTGAGTTTCTTAGCCCTTTAGGAGTGATATGATACTGCCGTACAGTCGACCGCGTTTCACGAGTTAGCCTATTTTAGTTCGCTACAGCTGCAAACAATCGTCGAAGAGGATCGAGAAGAATTAAATATGTTGCGCCATGACGGGTTAAAATTCATCGATTAGCTCCAGAGCGCAATATTACTTCTAAGAAAATTAACAGGCCGGGTAACTTTCTTGTCAACCGCGTGAGTTGACAAACTAGCACCAAAGTAGTTTCAGTTTGTTCACATGCTGTTGTCAGATCATCAACTTGCGTATTCACACCAGTCTCCTCTTTAAAGGATACAGAAATCATTTTACACCAGTCGAATACAATACTGCTATGCAGGGAGTCTCCGAGTGTCCTCCTATCCTGAACATTGATTTACCCCAGCCTTTGAGACTGGCATTCATTAACGATATCGAAGGACCTCAGAACACATGTCAATCTGCCCTTGCAGCGGAGGCTGAGGCCCTCTAGTCAAGACTGGCTTTCTTGGGGCGCGACTGTCCAGAAAATGCCGATTGCAGTGCGCGACATGGAATATATTATAGTCGAGATGACTCATGGGTTTGATCTATGGCGGATATCAGCCGCAGCAAGCTTCAACCCGGAGACATGTATGGAAACCCTATGCCCGCACTTTAGTAGCGATGCCGCATTTAGTAGCGATGTTCTCTCGCGTCTGCGGGATAGAAAGTGCCTAATTACTGCGTCTCCTCGCTTCCCGTCCTGCGAGGCGGAGAATCTCGTCCTTGCCAAATAACTCAAAATTCAAACTCTATTTCTCTCTCGCCTGCGCTTTCTGCCTGGCGTCCGGAGGTTCTGTTCATGCCATACGCGGAAATGCGTCACGTGCGATTTTCAAAGCCCAGTAACACTGGAATTTGGTACTGGCTCCGACGATAAATCAGCAGTGGCTAGAATTCTGGGGGCGTTTTTGCTGTTAGCGCTGTCTCTCATCAGATACAGTATATAAGTTCTCTCATTATTCCTCTTATGTCGCCCTTGTGCGCCGCCACTGCACGTAGTGGAGTGCACCTTGTGAACACTGATTCCTTCATTGTTAAGCATAGTGAGTTATCCTATGCCCACGTAATGCTTTCGCTGTGTTAGATCTACCATTCAGCACTATGGCAGACATCGAAGAGGAGAACCTCCTCGAGGAGTACAGCCATCAGACCAATCGAGGCTACCACTTCGTTCATATTGACCTAGCTATTCAGAAACGAGTGGTGCGAAAGCTGGACAGGAATCTTATGCCGCTTGTCGTGGTACTATGTATGTGCCGTGCTCTGTCCATAGGGTCATACTAACCTACCACTAGACCTCATGTCCTTCCTGGACAGAGCCAACATCGGAAATGCAGAAACAGCGGGTATGAGCAAGGACCTCCATATGAGTAACTCACAATTTCAGTGGCTCTTGACTATATTCTACATCCCATACATCCTCTTTGAGTGGTTGGCATTGATGTGGAAAGTCGTACCTCCCCACATTTGGGCTTTTGCGACCGTTCTTGTTTGGTACGATTTCTTCGAAGCTCGACTGAATAGAATGCTCATACATATGAACAGGGGCGTCGCGTCAACTGTGCAAGCTGCAGCGTTCAATTGGCGAGGAATGATGATCTGCCGGCTCTTCCTAGCCCTGGCGGAAGCGGGTTACGGCCCCGGAATTCCCTACTTTCTCTCTTTTTTTTACATGCGCAATGAGATCGGCCTCCGTTGCGGTATCTTCCTCTCTGCCGCACCGTTCGCGACCTGCTTTGCTAGTGCACTGGCCTATGGTATTACGGCTGCCCACATACAGCTGGCGCAATGGCGAACACTGTTCTTGGTTGAAGGTCTACCATCTATCCTCATGGCCTTTGTGGCATTCTTCTTTTTACCAGATTCTCCAGAAAAGTCAAGGTTTTTAACTCCGGAAGAGAAGAACGTTGCTGCAGCGAGAGCGATCAGGCAAGTCGGACAGACAGGTGCTACACGTATTGGAAGCATTAGTCTCAAGGATGTAGGAGAGGCATTGATTGACCCCAAGAATTGGCTCACTGCTGTATGTACCACGAGCACTCTTTTATGCAATACTGACAATCCCGCACCAGCTCATGTACTTCAGCTGCAACGTCTCATTCTCCTCTCTTCCTGTCTTCCTCCCCACCATTCTCAATCAGTAAGCCACCCTCCCCTCTTTCGTCGCGTCATTGAACCCCTCTAATCGCGACAGAATGGATTTCACTACTCTTAACGCACAAGTTTTCAGCGTTCCTCCCTATTTCCTCTCATTTGTCATCTGCATTGCCTCGACCTGGATCGCCGACCGCACCAGTCAACGCGGTCTTGTCATCGTATTCCTTTCCTGCATTGGCGGAACTGGTTACGTTCTCCTCGCCACCTGCCGCTCTGTCGGCGTCCGCTATTTTGGAATCGTCCTCGCCGCTGCTGGAATTTTCCCTGCTATTTCCAACCTTCTTCCGTGGGTTCTGAACAACCAGGGTACTGACACCAAGCGCGGTGTCGGCATCGCTATGTTGCAAATGGTTGGTCAATGCGGACCTATCCTAGGAACGAGATTATACCCTGCAGCGGAACGACCACTATATGTTAAGGGTATGGCCATGTGTGCTTCGTTTCTGTTCTTTAATGCCACCTTGGCGTTGGCGCTGAGGGCTTACCTAAGCTGGAAGAATAAGAAGGCAAGTGAACTGGAAGCCGAAGCTTCGTTTGACGAAGAACTTGATGGGAAAAAACAGACTGTCGCGGTGGAAAATGAGGGATATGGTTTCCGGAACATCTTGTAAAAGTACGTTCTAAGGCCTCAGAGATAGGATAGAGCGCAAAGTGCGTACCCCACACAATATTGAACCGGGTAAATACCAGAGAACGTTCAGGGTAATTTTTACTCTCCAGCTGTTACTATTTTTGTAAGATTGCTGCATCGAGTGAGCCTCGGTTGCGCACGGACTTAAGTGATTCGACGTGCATAAGCGCTAGCCTTGGTACCCCAGATAATACATTTTAGTTGTAGCGGCTGACTGTCCTTCCTTCTTCAACGTAGAGAATGCTCTGCTTATATGTCACCCCCAAACTATTGTGCTCGACAATGAATATTGCAAAACATTCATTCATTCGTATCAGTCTCGGTTAGGCTCTCGAGAGGTCAGCCTCATAACTAAGCACCGCACTTGTCAGGCAATCCAGCGTTTACTGTCACTGCGTTGTCGTAAATGCTACGCCTGATGTATGTAGTCTGGTCGCAGGTCTGCAGCATTGGGTCGCTGCTGTTTCTTCAGCAGTCAATGGAGGGAAGGCCAACCCTACAAACTGCCCCCAGCGCTGCGTAGCTAACAGTGTGAATTTTTTGAGCATATTTCCGCTTCACACAAATTTCTAAAAATCCATATTCATATTATATTACATAGTTATCAACAACGGACATATATATTATTGCCTATATCCCCCCTAAAGCAGAGAGGAGAGAAGAACCATTTATATAAATGGGGGTCTGCCCCTGAACGCAACAACGCATCAAAAGAGCCAAAATAAACTTCTACTAAAATAACTACTAAGCGTCTACATAATATCCACATGTACGTAACAATAGTCTACATAAGTATATAATAAACAGTTTAAAGAAAAACAAGAACAACTATCCAGCGTCGAGAATATCTACATACTACTCCTCCAAACGCCCTTCCACCGCCGACGCCAAAAACTCATCACCGAGCGGTACAACTTCACCTGGAATCAACGCCGTCAGTGATCTCGGGTATCTAACTCGCTCTCTTTCGTTTTCACAGAAATAGTCCTCGATCCGTTTCCAGTCCGACGACGCAGGGAGAACGTCCAGATGATGGTGGAGCACCCTCGCCAAAACCCACGGCACAACGTACGCCCGAGCGACTAGGTAGTCACCAGCCGGTGACAACGGCGGGGAATATGCTCGGCGAGCCATGTCGCATAAAGGTGCAACATGGCCACCAGCTGCACGACTCTAGCGGTTACGACAGCTGGCGACCCAGCCGCTCCAGGACGCGCGACCTCTCGCACACACCGACAGCGAGATCCATCCACGACGTAAACTTGGCGGCGGAGATCGCCGCTAACCTGGCGTCATAGTCGACCATAACGGGGAGCCACCCTTCCTCGACCTGCCCCGCTTTAATCTGCGCGTATGCGTGCCCTGCAGCCACGAACTCCATCACCAATGACCACGTCGGCCCGAGGGGTCGCGGTTCCGATAAACCAGGAATCACGGGGTCAACGCTTGGTGGACGTTGGCACCGAGTTGATTCGAGGGGTCGGCAGGGTTAGACAAGGTGTCGAACTGGTCTGCGCAAAGAGAGAAAAAAATGGGAAGGCTGATGCTTGGATAGGTCAGGGTTTAGTAGTTTAACGAAGATAGGTAATCCTGGTCTTTCGAAAGACTCCACTGAAAGCACTAAGCAGCTAAGCAGCTTTTCGTCTTAGGAAAGACTCATCAGGTGCAGGTGGAGGGCCCCACTTTCGGAGTATTGGTCAATGTCAGACATTATTCGGTGCCGCTTACGATGTGTTATGGTTACTTCATCTTCAGAGATTGAACAGCAGCATCAAACCTATGGTTGTCATGCTGCTCCAGACGGCACGGCTTCAAAAAAGGCCTCATGAGTCTCCTAGCACTCATCGAGGTCAATACTGCTCACTTCGATCCTCGGTATTCATTTTCGCGGTACGCTAGCAAAAACTAGTTATGAACAAATCTTTGGCAACTCTTAAGAGATTTACCATCACGGCGGGAAACATTCGTTGAATAACCATGAAGAGTCTCACAACGAATCCAAGAGCAACAACACGCATACCTTCGACAGTAATTCGAGTCTTTTACTTCACTTTGGTCCATAATTGCGATCGTCTATTCCGCCTAAACCACGAAATTAGAAGGATTCAATTATATACAAGACGAAGTACGTATTATTACTTGTGCCGTAAATAAACAGTGAGATTGAAGTAGGGATTTAGTGAAATAAGGAAGTCAACAAAACAACACGCTATAGCCTTTTCCAAGCCTTCGGGACAGATTTATCGTGGACAACCTTAGTCAGTTGTAGGTCCGCTAATTTCTCATTCGCAATGAGCAGCGAGCATGAGGTAGGTTGAACTCCATCGAGTCTCCATGTCGAGCTTCAAATAAGGTGCCTCTCATAGCCTTTCTTCATCCTGCTCTGATGCTCTGACTAGAGTGATCCAGGGATGCTCGTTTACTATGGAAAGATAATAAGTTCTCAGGATGCGAGGGCTGAATGACCAATAGTGAAGCGTGGTTAGTATAAGTATTACATATGACTTAGTTAAATAGACAATAATCGGGGCATACACGTGGCTTTTCCCTTTCTGTCCCGCTTCCTCTTGGGCTATGCTCCAGCTGGGACATCCTCCGCATCTTCCCTTGCTCTCATTTTGCGATTGCGCTCTCTGGCAGCTGCCCGAACACGCTCCAATTCTTCCTCTGACTTTGGCTGTTTCGCTCCCTCCTTCCTTACTCGCTTTGTGATTTACTAGATTCTCCGATTTCGAGTGTCTGAGAGACTTAACGGTCGTTCACTATATGTTACGCGAGCTGGAAAGGTGTGGGCATTTTCATAGTTTTCAAGTAAAGCCATTTTCAATGCTGTAATAATATACAGCAGTGCGTAGACCCTTCGGAGAGAGGAACTGCATGCGCATTATCCACTGTAAGGGGCTATGATAACTCCCTTGACTCCCCATGGCGGGATCCACAGATCGAGTCCATCGGACTCAAGAGGGTTCCCAACAGTGCCCAATAAGAGCACCAAAATTATCCTCCTCGTCGTTCAACATTGATTCCTCGGAAACACGATGAGAAATATATTCAGCACATCAAAAACATCCCTTCGCAGCGGTATCGTCATTCTGAGAGACACAAGAGAGGACTCTGTTTTTTAAATCGAAACTGCCGATTGTGTCCATGACAAGGTGTTGACGATACTGAGCCGTATGAGAAACGGAAATATCTGAAACTCAATCGATGACCGTGCAAGTTCCAATCTGAGCCGGTGTCAGCAACCGTAATGCTCGCGTTTGCCAGATTCGCCTTCGAAGTCAAAGACGTTCCATTGCAAGCTCAATTTGGCATCAACGGCCTTTCGTGTCATTCAACTGCGAAGAATAGGTAGAAATATTTCTTTGACTAACGGTCTTGCGGCAAGAACGAATATAACTTATCCCGCAAATAGATTTGAGGAACGTGGACGACGGAGAGTGGTTGCTCTGTATATTTTAGCGCCGTAATTCGGCATTAAGAATACAGGTTAATGTATTAATACGCAAAGTATTTTGATGCAGCTAAATGTGAAGAACTGCCACTCGAGTCGACTTTTAAGGAATCCAAGTGGATCCAAATTTGCCTCACCAAGACAAAGTGAAGTGCCGATTTGCGTATAAAGGAGTGAACTTCAACTCGACTGTTCACGTCTAGTCCCATCTATAGACAGGACCTTGGAGCGTGGATTGCAATCTTGATACCTATCAGCTCTTGTTATTATTGGCGTCGCCTTCCGTACATACCTCCTTGGTATTAAGCTCAATGAGCTCAATAGTAGCCCAATAAACTTTGAAATTTGATGACCGGCAGTCCATTTTTTCAACTTTGCGGAGCCTGACAAAGCACTCGGTGCAATATGTTGTATCCGATCACAAAAAGAAAAACTTTTCTATACTCGGGAGCTCATCGTTGCATCTTGCCCGTATCGCGTAACATTGCGAAGCACCGGATTGCAGCTGACGCTAGCTGAGCGAACCTCCCAGCTCTGCCGGTACCTCCCGAGATTTAATCGCTCTCTCCGTTGGCCTGCTTTATCGCGGACTGAGGACGAATTCCCAACCCCGCCACCCCCCCCCCCCCCCCTTTTCTATCCTTCTCAATGGAAGGCGTAGACATCAAAAGTAAGCGCGGGATAAGAGATAAGAGTCATATCGAATTCTATCTAGTGCGAACCAACACATCGCTCAAAAAACTCCATCATAGACACTAATAACGCTTCGCGTTCATGAAATCGCCATGACACGTATTCCATTCCTTTGCTACATTGACAATTTCCGTACCGTTACTTGGCATTTCTATCAAATCGCCCCGCACCTCAACCCCACCCTGTGTCCTGAAAAGGTACCAAAACACCATATTCGCCCACAGCACGCTCAACGGGCCACGATCAATATGCACCATGTCCTTATAAAACTCAAAGTAGCCTCTAATGATCTCGCCGAACTCCATAATCTCAATATCAAGCTCATTACACACGAATCGCGCCGCTCGGTCTAGATTCAAAATCGAGACATTGCTGGGCAAACTCTTCTTTAGAGTCACGCTGCGACACATAATTGGAACATCGTCGCCAAACTGCTCGCGTAGCATAGTGATAACCATTCTAACGCGTTGCATGTAGAATCGTAACTCCCGCCAGTTAAGACTGCGAGCCCAACTGGCTTTTCCGCCAATAGCTTCGGGTGCTCTGATAAAGTACGTATGATCCCATAAGCCTGTATGGAACAGAATTAGATCTGGAGACTTCCCATTCATGCCAATAGTGTCATTG
The DNA here is from genome assembly GCF_038497915.1 of Lipomyces doorenjongii. Taxonomy (NCBI): domain Eukaryota; kingdom Fungi; phylum Ascomycota; class Lipomycetes; order Lipomycetales; family Lipomycetaceae; genus Lipomyces; species Lipomyces doorenjongii. The sequence continues at coordinate 6,641 of NW_027118164.1, read as the reverse complement.
AGCGTAGGCAAATAATATTCTGTCCACCGCTCTTCGACGTTGACAATTTGCATGGTTTGAATCCACCACCATGCTGGTTTCGTAGGCGAAACGGATGCAATGTGCCAATTCATGAGCGTTAAGTTCCACATCGGTATGTGGCACCATGACGCAGTCTGGCGACCTTTGTTACTATTAATAAGTTCGAGACCAAGCCGGTTGCAAATATACTCGCTTTGGTAACGATCCACCGAGTCACTGACGATAAGAATACGTCGGTTGCGTAGCCAGTATAATCGATTTTCAAGTTCCTCCCGTTCGAGTGCTTCACGCGAACGAGACGACGACCCGCCAAGATTTAATGCTGCCGACGAATTATATAATTTGTAATGCCGAACCATGTCCTGCATCCACGGATGTGGGGAGACATCGAGTAGCTCTTGTGGTGGTTGCTCGGTAGGAAAGTATGGATCTCCGTCTGAGGTATATGGATCAACTGGCTCACCGGTCGTTTCTAACGTCGTCGAAGAATAAGACTCATCGAGTAAGCTGGGATAGAATGGAACCCATGTTGTATTCGTCTCTTCTGTGGTATTACTGTACCAGACATATCCTGGCTGCAAGTACGGATTCTCGCATATATCTAAATTCTTGATTTTAACGCCTTGACCGCTTGATGTTCTTGATGCAGAATCTTTGTGACTGATATTCTCTTGCACGTCTGACCGATTTGTGGTTGAAAGTGAAGTTATCGTTGGTAGATAAGGTCTGTAAAAGCTCTGCAAGAGATTAGCAAAGGTGACGATACCGATTAGAGCCACAATGGCTAGGAACAGTCGTGAATGAGTCCACTTCATGATCAATGTGGCATCTGTAAAAAGTAGCAATCCTCGAGTGAGAGGTTCGCGACCTTGATTGACTGAATTGCGAGGAACTGTACAGCTGTTATAGTTTGACGTGCCTGCAACGCCATGGAGCCGCGCCACTGCCTGCTGCTATCGAGGCAGACATTGACACCGCCGAGATCACATATTTGTGATTGAGCCGTCCGTTGCGTTGGGACTTCGTTGGGACAAATATAATTGTGATTCTCGAAGCCTGAACACCTTCGAAGCAAGGTCGCAAATAGTTCAAACTTAAATCTGATTATGAAGTCAAGTTAGATTTTTGTCGGCAGTTCCAGACGGCACTCCCTCAGACAGCGGGTAACATAGATAGTAAGAAATTGAGAACTTAACGTATTGGCCAATATAAAGCGAAAACCATTTATATATATAGATTGCGTTGAATGGCTTGATGCTGTCTGGGTTCGCGCCAGGCCCGAGGCCGAGTTCATGGCCGAAACTGACCCTTTCTTATTGTTTGCATCTCAGTGGCGTCTTTATCTAGCCTAGCTAACGCAATCCATCCAATTTGTATCCTTTCGTATATACTATGCACTCTCCATTTTTATGAGACTCGCTCACAGCTGATTCATTACTACTTGCAGGGTGCTACCCTTACCATGAGGATGATCCTTGAGGGTATGGTACCCACATGGTTGCCTGGGTGGCCTTGCCACTGCCATATGATTTCGTCGGATATAGCAAAACTGCTCAGCGTCTCGAAGACCACTTTGCGTAATTTCCCAAACCATATATTCCGTTCAGAACCAATGGTCCGAATGGATTTTGGCGCAGCTCAAGACAGAGCTCATCTTTAGCTTGCTACGTTGCCGCAGTGAAAAAAATTCTCGATTACTTGCGTCCTAGTACTGCACAGCGGGTCTGATGCCACGATCGCCTCCTGTAATCCACGTCGCAATACCCAGCCGGCAATGCCAGGCGAATATACCATGAGGTAGCGGCTAGCTCACTATTTATATGACTGCGAGACGCCCACTGCAATTTTCGTCGTCGGCGCGGTATACCATCCCATTCCCTGACCGTAAGCCCCTGATCAGTGGCCGCATGTGTCGCCACATCGGTCGCTATAGACTACTTCGGGGCCGGGCCATTTCGGTCATTCCTTCGCGTCACATCACCTCTCTGCAAGCATCCGCGAGATTATCCATTATCTCGCCAACCAATTCAGTATATAATAGGCGCGTGTCACCAGCACACGGTTGAGCCGCATCACATACTGGACGGCAACACGGCACACCAAATTCCTCAGTTGCTTCATTAAAGTTCAACCTACAGTACATCTAGGATATGTGCTGGTACTGAAAGGGACAAATTTGTTAGACTAATTCTGGTAGCGATACGCGTGATTCTGAGACAGGATAGGTAAGTATTCGAGGATCCGGCGTTGGTGGATGCTATCTGACTCAGCTACCCAGAGCGATTTGACTATCAAGCGACTGGAATAACCGGATCATTCGAAATATTGTGCTCTGGGCTTAGCTCTGGCAACTGTGGGAGGTCGGGAGACTAACACGGAATTCGTTTCCGACCTCACACGGAATTGTCCAACTTCTTGCACTAAGCCCACGCTACTGGAAACAGGCTTTCACTATATTTTATTTTTTGATTCTGGTACGTAAGGACAGGCAAAAAGCTTGCGTAGTAGACGTTCACGATGAGGTCATCATTTTTCCTAATTCTTGCAGTTCTTATTTTATGGGCCATGTGCGTGGAATAATCGCAATGATATACAATCGCGCTCGTTGATATCACATCCGCGCCCGCCAATCACCTGAACATTTCTGGCATCTCTCATCCACCTACGCGTTAGACACGTTCTTCTGTCGATCCGACCATTGAATGTAGATCTGCGTCCATGTGCCGGAGGAGAGCCGGGTCCGAACGTCGCTTTCCTTTTATGTACAGTCTGGCAGTTACCGCGTGTGCGTGATTGGTTATTTACGCGGCACCTCGACTGTGTGACGGGAGCTATTCGGTATGAGTCCCTGATGTCTGTATTTGTTTAGGCGAGTATATTAGTCTCGGTTTCTGTCTTGACCCGATTGACAGACAGAACACTCACTGGCCGGCTCAACTCTTCTCGACCAGCACCGCAGCAATGCTCTCCTCCATCACAATAATCCTTGGTATTGCGGCCATTTCCGCCGCGGCTGATATCCCAGCTGGTATCAGACCCGATAATTCGACAAATACGACTACTTCAGCGCTCAATCCTTTCGGTACCGGTTTTCTGCTTTCAAATAGCAGCAGTGGTTACGTCTATAATGCCACGGGTAACCTCACATCTCCCGAGCCAAGGCCGTTTACGCCTTCAGGTGGCCTAGCGAATAACGGTTCTATACCTAACTACCATCCGCTCACCGATTTCGATTATGAGTCCCTACTCCTTGTCCTATATCAAGAATACATCGAACTCGATCTTTTCGAATTCGGTCTTAGGACATTCCCAGCCGGACAATTTGAACAATTTGGCCTGGACGCCAGCGACAGAGCGCTTATTGAGTTCATGGCCGAGCAGGAGCGTGGGCATATTATGCTGCTCCAGAATATACTCGGACCGTCGGCGATAAATCGTTGCAATTACACTTATCCATTCACAAATGTTGTGGAGTTTGTCGATTTCTGCCGCAGAGTTACGCGATGGGGAGAATCCAACGTTTACGGATTCCTGGAGCACCTTGATTCGAGCGATTCCGCTCAGCTTCTGTTGCAAACAGTCACGACGGATGCGAGACAGGAAATGATCTTTCGCCAGTTTGAGGGGCTGTTCCCAATGCCGGTGTGGTTCCAGACCGGAATCACCCAGTCCATGGCATGGACGCTTCTTGCTCCATACATTACCGGGTGCAGCAGGGATTCTCCGAGACTTGCGTGGCAGAATTTCCCTGCGCTCAATATCACTAACAATCCGAATCCTGCGGCACCGAACGCCACGTCATCCAACGCGACGCTCGGCACGGCATCTGCTACTGCGCCTCTTGCGAATTCCACTACATTGCCGGGATCGAACTTAACTATGGTGCCAGGAATCACTTCTAATCGAACCAACTTCTCGTTCCCCGGAAGAGTGCTGCAGCTTGCCGGTGAATTCCCAGGCAGACCCATCGGCCCCAACAACAGCTATACTACCAATAGCTCTGCCGGCACGCCTAGGTTCGCGGCATGGATCTCGCAGCTGAACACGACTTACACGGCTCTTGAGAACGTGCAAAATGGAACTAATGGGTGGACGGCGACTACAACGCAACCTAGCGATACTATCTGGCCGAACGTTAGTGAACCTATCGTCAATGGTTCGATGTTCATTATTGCTACGGATGCAAATATTTCGGTGACGCCGTATAATATTTCGGAACTCAATTCGCATGTAGTGGCAGGACCTGCACTATATTTCGCTGGATAAATGAAAAGGGCTTGTGGAGATTATGAACGTGATTACAGTATATATGAACTTAAAATAAAATATGGGGTTAATCGAATTGTGAATTGCGATGATGGTTTTATAGTCTTAATAGGTCGTTAATAATATATATTACAATTGTTCCATATTGACACAGCAGTAGAGTATAATTACTGATATTAGTTTATGACAAACAAGTTATCTATTGGCGCGCAAGTAATTATGATATTGCAAAACTTTCGATAACTATCCAAAGTTGGCATACAACTTAGGTTTGTGAAGCCTGAATAGCAAGATATTCAATAACTCTTATACGGCGCCTTGTATATTCATTGAGGGAGCTCTAAGCAGTCACCATAGTCGCTATCTGCAATAAGCTATTGCATGATAAGCTTGGGTACCTATAGAGGTCAGCTATTCGTATGACAATAATGACAGCAAATAGCTCTTTTCCTCTAAAATATTATTCTATGATTTAACTTAGACCAGCTTCCTGTAGGTTCAATACTGAGAATAACGCAGGTGAATATCTAATCGCTATCCTCGCCTATTATATTTCAAAGGAAAAGAGCCTGGTCTCTAGTCCGAAGATGAGTTCCTATCGTTCCGTGGAAACATATCCGAAGATGAGAGAGCTAATTATTAACTCAGTCGTCAAGCGGCGTGTTCCAACTAACAGTTGTAAGAAGTTTAATCATAGCTATGTACGTAGCAAGGTATTAGCTCATGGCTATGACGTCTCGACTGCGGAGCAGTTGGTTGGGATATGTGTGACAGCGACGCGTGAAGGTGATATTCAACCGATGGTAAGGGTTAGAGCTGATATTTGAATTAGATATCCATATGATGGTCTCAGATTTTTACTGCGCGTGCCACGGTTCCCTCAATGCAAATGGCGAGAGAGCGAGCGTGATTCTTGAACCTGGCAAGAATCGCCAGGGGAATTGGAAGAGTCCCCAAATGTGCGAACAGCTAGAACACGCCATTTCAGGTATTTGAACAAGTTCATCCTGAACTCTCTGGCACTGTTATGTTTCGACCAAAGCAGCAAACCATATGGCCGTTGCAGATGATGCTTTAACCATTGATAATAAATCTAGCCTGAATGATCATCTTGCAAATATCATCGTGATATGTGATATGCTTTTCCGTCAGTCATTGCCTTCGTTGTTGCTTGCAAGTACAGATTTGGTTATAGGCAGGACCTGGGAACATAAATAGAGGGGTTTGTCCTCGTTCCCAAGGCCAAGGACGCAGTCTTGAATTTAGGAATACATATAGTTTAGCTTCTAGTCCAGTCTAGTCTCAGTCCGGTCCAGTCCAGTTCTAGTCAAGTGGAGTACCGTTACACAACGATCGAACCACTTCCTGGAGGGGACAAGACTGTCGCAAGAGAGTGTAAATGCCAGAGAGGTCGGAAATGATTGACGCTCACCAGTCTCAGCGGAAATCACGCCACAGCTTGTGACAGCATCGTGGCTACGGATCTGTTTCCAGAGACGCTACCTACCACACTATGAGATTTCAACAGAAACGACCCCAGAAAACTCCCGGCATGGGCAAGCGCAACTCCGTCACAGGTATGTAAGCTAATGGACTGAGTAGAGATGGTAGATTCCTTTTCCATGCTCCGCAATAAGGGGATTGAGAAATAAGCAAATTTGCTAAGAATTTTTGGCAGGGTGGGATAATTACAGCAAGACTTTTTCTTCAACGGGACAACCGCCCCACATGATTACCATAACCATGCCCAGGAAGATCTTCTAGATAACCGGAAGCTGGGATATAACTCCGTTTTTCTTCTGTGCAACATAGAGAGTTAAGTTTCCAGGAGCAGTTGCAAAATAAAGGTAGGTTCGCATTTCATTTCCAGACAGTCGAGGTTGCGGAACACCAGGTTGTGAGGCAGTAATCACAGCAACTTCCTCAAACCAAGGTGAAACAGCTGTTCCATCTGCCTTGGTTATCTGCATTTCCAGAACAATCCGTTCACGATATATGCCACCTGAAGCTGTTGAGAAAAAGGCCCCACCGAGCCGTCCTGCGTAGGAATAAGGGTTATAACTCAGAAATGCCAAATCTGTTGTGAAAATAGTCTGCACGTCAGATCCAGTATCATTCATAATGGAGACATCGAGAATGATATTTGGCTGACCACTCTGCGTTCTGCGTCGAAACCTACGCCAGAGTGGATAGGTGGTAAGAACCCCATACGCCTGACTTATATAACCGTATGTTACTTTCTAACAAATATAAAGAGGACGAAGAAAGGAAGCGGAAAAACAGGCTTTGATGGATTCATCTCTTACAGAGAGAAGATACATATCTAAAAACTTATTTACGTGATTATCATATTT